>NC_070582.1:369093-391593 GCF_027409825.1 Scomber japonicus | reverse complement strand
GAGCAGTGAGGAGCAGTGAGGAACAGTGAGGAGGAGCAGTGAGGAGCAGTGAGGAGGAGCAGTGAGGAGCAGTGAGGAGGAGCAGTGAGGAGCAGTGAGGAGGAGCAGTGAGGAGCAGTGAGGAACAGTGAGGAGCAGTGAGGAAGAGCAGTGAGGAGCAGTGAGGAGGAGCAGTGAGGAGCAGTGAGGAGCAGTGAGGAGGAGCAGTGAGGAGCAGTGAGGAGGAGCAGTGAGGAACAGTGAGGAGCAGTGAGGAGCAGTGAGGAGGAGCAGTGAGGAGCAGTGAGGAGGAGCAGAGCCTCAGATGAACCAGCAGGTGGCAGAGCTCATCGCTGCCCTCTCAGCCAATCAGAGCGCAGCAGAGCTGGGTGGGCGGGGCTTAGGGGGGCCGGGCTGAGCAGCCATATAAGAGCAGAGAAGAAGAAGAGCTGCTCAAAGCCGCAGGAAGTGAAGAGACAACAGAAGAAGAAGGAGGTGATGATGGAGGAGCAGCAGGATGAAGAGGAGCCCCTCACCTCCTCCTCCTCCTCCTCCTCAGTCCCCCCCCCAGCTCCCCCCGCCCCCCCTTGCCCCTCCAGCAAGAGCTTCAGTGGCTTCAGGATGTTCTGCAGGAGGTCAGTCTGCTTCTTCTTCTTCTGCTACTGCTGGTGGGAAGGGGGGGGGGGGGTTAGGGTTAGGGTTAGGGAAGGGGGGGGGGGGTTAGGGTTAGGGTTAGGGATGGGGGGGGTGGTGTTTGTTTGATTATTGATCGGAACTGAAACTTTCAGATGATAGTTTCTGATCAGTTTGTGGACGGATCAGTTGTTAAAGTTGTTGATTCTTTTTTATCGATCAATAATCAATGAAACAGATTTACTACTTATGATTTCTGATTTCTGATCAATCAGCTGTTGTTAGATGTTTACAGCTTGTGTTTATATGTTTGTATATTTAATAATAATAATGTGTTTTATTGAAAGGACACTTTGCAGGACATAAAACATACAGTTAGTGTAACAAAGATGAATCAGTGTGAATGTGAGAGTCAGAGTCGCTCTGGGATGGATGGAGAGGAGCAGAGAGGAGCGGAGAGGAGCAGAGAGAGGGATGGATGGAGAGGAGCAGAGAGGAGCAGAGAGGAGGGATGGATGGAGAGGAGCGGAGAGGAGCAGAGAGAGGGATGGATGGAGAGGAGCAGAGGGGAGGGATGGATGGAGAGGAGCAGAGAGGAGCAGAGAGAGGGATGGATGGAGAGGAGCAGAGAGAGGGATGGATGGAGAGGAGCAGAGAGGAGGGATGGATGAAGAGGAGCAGAGAGAGGGATGGATGAAGAGGAGCAGAGAGGAGCAGAGAGAGGGATGGATGGAGAGGAGCAGAGAGGAGGGATGGATGGAGAGGAGCAGAGAGGAGGGATGGATGGAGAGGAGCAGAGAGGGATGGATGGAAAGGAGCAGAGAGGAGCGGAGAGAGGGATGGATGGAGAGGAGCAGAGAGGAGCAGAGAGGAGGGATGGATGGATAGGAGCAGAGAGGAGCGGAGAGAGGGATGGATGGAGAGGAGCAGAGAGGAGCAGAGAGAGGGATGGATGGAAAGGAGCAGAGAGGAGCAGAGAGGAGCAGAGAGAGGGATGGATGGAGAGGAGCAGAGAGGAGCAGAGAGAGGGATGGATGGAGAGGAGCAGAGAGGAGCAGAGAGGAGGGATGGATGGAGAGGAGCAGAGAGAGGGATGGATGGAGAGGAGCGGAGAGGAGCAGAGAGGAGCGGAGAGGAGCAGAGAGAGGGATGGATGGAGAGGAGCAGAGAGGAGCAGAGAGGAGCAGAGAGAGGGATGGATGGAGAGGAGCAGAGAGGAGCAGAGAGAAGCAGAGAGGAGGGATGGATGGAGAGGAGCAGAGAGGAGCAGAGAGAGGGATGGATGGAGAGGAGCAGAGAGGAGCAGAGAGGAGCAGAGAGAGGGATGGATGGAGAGGAGCAGAGAGAGGGATGGATGGAGAGGAGCAGAGAGGAGGGATGGATGGAGAGGAGCAGAGAGAGGGATGGATGGAGCGGAGCAGAGAGGAGCAGAGAGGAGCAGAGAGAGGGATGGATGGAAAGGAGCAGAGAGGAGCAGAGAGGAGCAGAGAGAGGGATAGATGGAGAGGAGCAGAGAGGAGCGGAGAGAGGGATGGATGGAGAGGAGCGGAGAGAAGCAGAGAGAGGGATAGATGGAGAGGAGCAGAGAGGAGCAGAGAGGAGCAGAGAGAGGGATGGATGGAGAGGAGCAGAGAGAGGGATGGATGGAGAGGAGCAGAGAGAGGGATGGATGGAGAGGAGCAGAGAGAGGGATGGATGGAGCGGAGCAGAGAGGAGCAGAGAGGAGCAGAGAGAGGGATGGATGGAGAGGAGCAGAGAGGAGCAGAGAGAGGGATGGATGGAGAGGAGCAGAGAGAGGGATGGATGGAGAGGAGCAGAGAGGAGGGATGGATGGAGAGGAGCAGAGAGGAGCGGAGAGGAGCAGAGAGGAGCAGAGAGAGGGATGGATGGAGAGGAGCAGAGAGAGGGATGGATGGAGAGGAGCGGAGAGGAGCAGAGAGAGGGATGGATGGAGAGGAGCAGAGAGAGGGATGGATGGAGAGGAGCAGAGAGAGGGATGGATGGAGAGGAGCAGAGAGAGGGATGGATGGAGAGGAGCAGAGAGGAGCGGAGAGGAGCAGAGAGGAGCAGAGAGAGGGATGGATGGAGAGGAGCAGAGAGAGGGATGGATGGAGAGGAGCAGAGAGGAGCAGAGAGGAGCAGAGAGGAGCAGAGAGAGGGATGGATGGAGAGGAGCAGAGAGAGGGATGGATGGAGAGGAGCAGAGAGAGGGATGGATGGAGAGGAGCAGAGAGGAGGGATGGATGGAGAGGAGCAGAGAGGGGCAGAGAGGAGCAGAGAGAGGGATGGATGGAGAGGAGCAGAGAGGAGCAGAGAGGAGCAGAGAGAGGGATGGATGGAGAGGGGCAGAGAGGAGCAGAGAGGAGCAGAGAGAGGGATGGATGGAGAGGAGCAGAGAGGAGGGATGGATGGAGAGGAGCAGAGAGAGGGATGGATGAAGAGGAGCAGAGAGAGGGATGGATGAAGAGGAGCAGAGAGGAGGGATGGATGGAGAGGAGCAGAGAGAGGGATGGATGAAGAGGAGCAGAGAGGAGCAGAGAGGAGGGATGGATGGAGAGGAGCAGAGAGGAGCAGAGAGAGGGATGGATGGAGAGGAGCAGAGAGAGGGATGGATGGAGAGGAGCAGAGAGGAGCAGAGAGAGGGATGGATGGAGAGGAGCAGAGAGAGGGATGGATGGAGAGGAGCAGAGAGGAGCAGAGAGAGGGATGGATGGAGAGGAGCAGAGAGGAGGGATGGATGAAGAGGAGCAGAGAGAGGGATGGATGAAGAGGAGCAGAGAGGAGCAGAGAGAGGGATGGATGGAGAGGAGCAGAGAGGAGGGATGGATGGAGAGGAGCAGAGAGGAGGGATGGATGGAGAGGAGCAGAGAGAAGCAGAGAGGAGGGATGGATGGAGAGGAGCAGAGAGGAGCGGAGAGAGGGATGGATGGAGAGGAGCAGAGAGGAGCAGAGAGAGGGATGGATGGAAAGGAGCAGAGAGGAGCAGAGAGGAGCAGAGAGAGGGATGGATGGAGAGGAGCAGAGAGGAGCAGAGAGAGGGATGGATGGAGAGGAGCAGAGAGGAGCAGAGAGGAGGGATGGATGGAGAGGAGCAGAGAGGAGCAGAGAGGAGCGGAGAGGAGCAGAGAGAGGGATGGATGGAGAGGAGCAGAGAGGAGCAGAGAGAGGGATGGATGGAGAGGAGCAGAGAGGAGCAGAGAGGAGCAGAGAGAGGGATGGATGGAGAGGAGCGGAGAGGAGCAGAGAGGAGGGATGGATGGAGAGGAGCAGAGAGAGGGATGGATGGAGAGGAGCAGAGAGGAGCAGAGAGGAGCAGAGAGAGGGATGGATGGAGAGGAGCAGAGAGGAGCAGAGAGAGGGATGGATGGAGAGGAGCGGAGAGGAGCAGAGAGGAGCAGAGAGAGGGATGGATGGAGAGGAGCAGAGAGGAGCAGAGAGAGGGATGGATGGAGAGGAGCAGAGAGGAGCAGAGAGGAGGGATGGATGGAGAAGAGCAGAGAGGAGCAGAGAGGAGGGATGGATGGAGAAGAGCAGAGAGGGGCAGAGAGGAGCAGAGAGGAGCAGAGAGGAGCAGAGAGAGGAGCAGAGAGGAGCAGAGAGGAGCAGAGAGGAGCAGAGAGGAGCAGAGAGGAGGAGAGAGGAGGAGAGAGGGTTATGATGGAGTCGGTTAGGAAGGATCTGATCCAGAACCAAAGAAGTTCTATAGAGAGAGTTCTGGTTCTATAGAGAGAGTTCTGGTTCTATAGAGAGAGTTCTGGTTCTATAGAGAGAGTTCTGGTTCTGGTTCTATAGAGAGAGTTCTGGTTCTATAGAGAGAGTTCTGGTTCTGGTTCTATAGAGAGAGTTCTGGTTCTATAGAGAGAGTTCTGGTTCTATAGAGAGAGTTCTGGTTCTATAGAGAGAGTTCTGGTTCTGGTTCTATAGAGAGAGTTCTGGTTCTATAGAGAGAGTTCTGGTTCTATAGAGAGAGTTCTGGTTCTATAGAGAGAGTTCTGGTTCTGGTTCTATAGAGAGAGTTCTGGTTCTATAGAGAGAGTTCTGGTTCTGGTTCTATAGAGAGAGTTCTGGTTCTGGTTCTATAGAGAGGGTTCTGGTTCTATAGAGAGAGTTCTGGTTCTATAGAGAGGGTTCTGGTTCTGGTTCTATAGAGAGAGTTCTAGTTCTATAGAGAGAGTTCTGGTTCTGGTTCTATAGAGAGAGTTCTAGTTCTATAGAGAGAGTTCTGGTTCTGGTTCTATAGAGAGAGTTCTGGTTCTGGTTCTATAGAGAGAGTTCTAGTTCTATAGAGAGAGTTCTGGTTCTGGTTCTATAGAGAGAGTTCTGGTTCTGGTTCTATAGAGAGAGTTCTGGTTCTATAGAGAGAGTTCTAGTTCTATAGAGAGAGTTCTGGTTCTGGTTCTATAGAGAGAGTTCTGGTTCTATAGAGAGAGTTCTGGTTCTGGTTCTATAGAGAGAGTTCTAGTTCTATAGAGAGAGTTCTGGTTCTGGTTCTATAGAGAGAGTTCTGGTTCTGGTTCTATAGAGAGAGTTCTAGTTCTATAGAGAGAGTTCTGGTTCTGGTTCTATAGAGAGAGTTCTGGTTCTATAGAGAGAGTTCTAGTTCTATAGAGAGAGTTCTGGTTCTGGTTCTATAGAGAGAGTTCTAGTTCTATAGAGAGAGTTCTGGTTCTGGTTCTATAGAGAGAGTTCTGGTTCTATAGAGAGAGTTCTGGTTCTGTGTTCTATAGAGAGAGTTCTGGTTCTATAGAGAGAGTTCTAGTTCTATAGAGAGAGTTCTGGTTCTGGTTCTATAGAGAGAGTTCTGGTTCTGGTTCTATAGAGAGAGTTCTAGTTCTATAGAGAGAGTTCTGGTTCTGGTTCTATAGAGAGAGTTCTGGTTCTATAGAGAGAGTTCTAGTTCTATAGAGAGAGTTCTGGTTCTGGTTCTATAGAGAGAGTTCTAGTTCTATAGAGAGAGTTCTGGTTCTGGTTCTATAGAGAGAGTTCTGGTTCTATAGAGAGAGTTCTGGTTCTGGTTCTATAGAGAGAGTTCTGGTTCTGGTTCTATAGAGAGAGTTCTGTGTTCTATAGAGAGAGTTCTGGTTCTATAGAGAGAGTTCTGGTTCTATAGAGAGAGTTCTGGTTCTGGTTCTATAGAGAGAGTTCTGGTTCTATAGAGAGAGTTCTGGTTCTGGTTCTATAGAGAGAGTTCTGGTTCTATAGAGAGAGTTCTGGTTCTGGTTCTATACAGAGAGTTCTGGTTCTATAGAGAGAGTTCTGGTTCTATAGAGAGAGTTCTGGTTCTGGTTCTATAGAGAGAGTTCTGGTTCTATAGAGGGAGTTCTGGTTCTATAGAGAGAGTTCTGGTTCTATAGAGAGAGTTCTGGTTCTGGTTCTATAGAGACAGTTCTGGTTCTGGACCAGTTGGAGATTCAGAGGAAGAACAAAGAGAGTTCTAATAGTTGAGACGGGATGTAATCAGTGTTTATAAAGATAGCGGTGTAGGATGGAGTAGGATGGAGTAGGATGGAGTAGGATGGTGTAGGATGGAGTAGGATGGAGCAGGATGGTGTAGGATGGTGTAGGATGGAGTAGGATGGTGTAGGATGGAGTAGGATGGTGTAGGATGGTGCAGGTTGGTGAAGGATGGAGTAGGATGGTGTAGGATGGAGTAGGATGGTGTAGGATGGTGCAGGTTGGTGAAGGATGGTGCAGGTTGGTGTAGGATGGTGCAGGATGGTGTAGGATGGTGAAGGATGGAGCAGGATGGTGAAGGATGGTGCAGGTTGGTGTATGATGGAGTAGGATGGTGAAGGATGGAGCAGGATGGTGAAGGATGGTGCAGGTTGGTGTAGGATGGTGCAGGATGGTGTAGGATGGTGAAGGATGGAGCAGGATGGTGAAGGATGGTGCAGGTTGGTGTATGATGGAGTAGGATGGTGAAGGATGGAGCAGGTTGGTGTATGATGGAGTAGGATGGTGCAGGATGGAGCAGGATGGAGTAGGATGGTGAAGGATGGAGCAGGTTGGTGTATGATGGAGCAGGATGGTGTAGGATGGAGCAGGATGGAGTAGGATGATGTAAGTGAGGGACGGATGCAGTCTGAGTAACATTATTGATGTGTCCGGGATGAGAAGCAGACTCCACCTGGGTGGAGGAACATCAGAGACCGGTTGGATGTGGATCTGATCATAGGTCTGTAAAAGGCTCCACCCTAAGAACTAGAACTAGAACTATAAAGACAGGATGTGAGCGTCCACACTAAGAACTAGAACTAGAACTAGAACTAGAACTATAAAGACAGGATGTGAGCGTCCACACTAAGAACTAGAACTAGAACTAGAACTAGAACTATAAAGATAGGATGTGAGCGTCCACACTAAGAACTAGAACTAGAACTAGAACTAGAACTAGAACTATAAAGACAGGATGTGAGCGTCCACACTAAGAACTAGAACTAGAACTATAAAGACAGGATGTGAGCGTCCACACTAAGAACTAGAACTAGAACTAGAACTAGAACTAGAACTAGAACTAGAACTATAAAGACAGGATGTGAGCGTCCACACTAAGAACTAGAACTAGAACTAGAACTAGAACTATAAAGATAGGATGTGAGCGTCCACACTAAGAACTAGAACTAGAACTATAAAGACAGGATGTGAGCGTCCACACTAAGAACTAGAACTAGAACTAGAACTAGAACTATAAAGACAGGATGTGAGCGTCCACACTAAGAACTAGAACTAGAACTATAAAGACAGGATGTGAGCGTCCACACTAAGAACTAGAACTAGAACTAGAACTAGAACTATAAAGACAGGATGTGAGCGTCCACACTAAGAACTAGAACTAGAACTAGAACTAGAACTATAAAGACAGGATGTGAGCGTCCACACTAAGAACTAGAACTAGAACTATAAAGACAGGATGTGAGCGTCCACACTAAGAACTAGAACTAGAACTAGAACTAGAACTATAAAGACAGGATGTGAGCGTCCACACTAAGAACTAGAACTAGAACTAGAACTAGAACTATAAAGATAGGATGTGAGCGTCCACACTAAGAACTAGAACTAGAACTATAAAGACAGGATGTGAGCGTCCACACTAAGAACTAGAACTAGAACTAGAACTAGAACTATAAAGACAGGATGTGAGCGTCCACACTAAGAACTAGAACTAGAACTAGAACTAGAACTATAAAGATAGGATGTGAGCGTCCACACTAAGAACTAGAACTAGAACTATAAAGACAGGATGTGAGCGTCCACACTATGAACTAGAACTAGAACTATAAAGACAGGATGTGAGCGTCCACACTAAGAACTAGAACTAGAACTATAAAGACAGGATGTGAGCGTCCACACTAAGAACTAGAACTAGAACTATAAAGACAGGATGTGAGCGTCCACACTAAGAACTAGAACTAGAACTAGAACTAGAACTATAAAGATAGGATGTGAGCGTCCACACTAAGAACTAGAACTAGAACTAGAACTAGAACTATAAAGATAGGATGTGAGCGTCCACACTAAGAACTAGAACTAGAACTAGAACTAGAACTAGAACTATAAAGACAGGATGTGAGCGTCCACACTAAGAACTAGAACTAGAACTATAAAGATAGGATGTGAGCGTCCACACTAAGAACTAGAACTAGAACTAGAACTAGAACTATAAAGACAGGATGTGAGCGTCCACACTATGAACTAGAACTAGAACTATAAAGATAGGATGTGAGCGTCCACACTAAGAACTAGAACTAGAACTAGAACTAGAACTATAAAGACAGGATGTGAGCGTCCACACTATGAACTAGAACTAGAACTATAAAGACAGGATGTGAGCGTCCACACTAAGAACTAGAACTAGAACTAGAACTAGAACTATAAAGATAGGATGTGAGCGTCCACACTAAGAACTAGAACTAGAACTAGAACTAGAACTATAAAGACAGGATGTGAGCGTCCACACTAAGAACTAGAACTAGAACTATAAAGACAGGATGTGAGCGTCCACACTAAGAACTAGAACGTCCTATAAACAGCTGTGCTAAAGCACTGCGCTCCAGCTGTGTGGGCAGCTACTGATGAGCCGTTCATGCTGTTTGCTGTACAGAGAAATGATTCAGTGTGTTGATCACAAGTATTTCAGACACTAGTTGCTGGGATGTTTCAGACTCAGGTGCAACACTCTATTAGCACACAGCTACACACTGGATAAAGTTACTGTGTTCTTTTAAAAGGTTTAATATAAAGTCTAACTGAACCTGGTCTGAGTTAACTGATCATTAACCTTTAACCTGACTCACAATATGTTTGATTGTGTTTCTAATAAAATCAAACTGGAAAGCTTTGGAGTATGAACATGTGTTTATAATGAATAACTACTGGCCAGTCTGTAATAGAGAAGTGTGTTTCCAGCATGACTCCCCCCCCCCCCCCCAAAATAGACTGCAACTTACACACTAGTTTATATATTTATATATTTATTTTATACACCTGACCCCAGGACCATCCTGACTGTTCACTCACTCTGTATCATTTTTGAGAAATTCTGCCTCAAAGTTCCTTCTTCTGCATTGAAAAACACACTATGTGCAATATTTACTCTACTGTAAAATCCATTTAATCCATAATTTCTGACAAAGGTTTATACACCTGATACAGAGTGAGTGAACAGTTAGGATGGTCCTGGGGTCAGGTGTATGAACCTCTGTCAGAAATTATGGATCAAATGGATTTTACAGTATCGTAAATATAGAGCATGAGGCCTTTTTTCAATGCAAAAGAACTTTGAGGCTGAATTTCTCAAAAATGATACGTTTGATACTAAGTCAGTGAGAGTAAACGTAGTCTTGAGGTGCAAAATGTCAAAAATTAGTATGAAATCATCAAGCCTTTTCATAATAAAGTATTAGCATTTTAGTTAGATAGCTTCTAGCCTGTCACATTGGCATGTTTGTTTTTACTGCCTTGGAATAACCGACGTTTTATTTTGAAAACCGGAAGTTTTCTCGCTCCGTATCAGTGAACTGCCTGCATTTGCCGTACATTATGTAATACGAGCGCACTTGAAATTTGGAAGCGGCTGGTTTGACCACGGAAAGACGAACGCCGGCTCACTTGACCGCAGTCTGTAATTGACGAGTAATCAATAAGCAACAGCATGTTGGTGCGTCTCTGAATATCTTCCTCCTGTGTGTCTGAGCGCGTTGGTTCCTCTGCAGTCTGTGGTCTGTTGGTTGGGACTATTTTCAGCAGCGGATGAATCCACATTAAGTTATTTTAATGTTTTATTATTGTGTCTGAAAAGAGCTTCATGTTGTTTTTACTTTAAATATAAAAATGATTTCAGTGTAAATACCTTTCACACATTTTAAACAAAGCTGGATGTTTCATCTTTAAGTTATAGTTCTGTTTATAATAAAAGAATATTAGCTTAGCATAAAGACTGTAAGCAGGCTCCAAACCTAAATACATGAATAGAAATGTAAATATTAGCTTATGTTTTGGAACTATTAGTAGATGAACAACAGTGTGTCCCTCCGCCCACTGCCGCAGTGCAGTGTTCAGCTCACAGAGATCACAAGTTTTGATCTCAGCAAAAAACTTGATGATTTAAAACTGATCTCACCGAGGTGAGACGAAGCTGCTCCGAACAACATAGATCCAGTATTCACACAAATGACAGTTTATATTTACTGTAATCTATATTATAATCGTCTCTTTGTCACCATACATTTAAAGTTCAGGACAAGACACACACAGGACACTTACAGGACACTTACAGGACACATACAGGACACTTACAGGACACATACAGGACACTTACAGGACACATACAGGACACTTACAGGACACATACAGGACACTTACAGGACACATACAGGACACTTACAGGACACATACAGGACACATACAGGACACTTACAGGACACATACAGGACACATATAGGACACTTACAGGACACTTACAGGACACATACAGGACACATATAGGACACTTACAGGACACTTACAGGACACATACAGGACACTTACAGGACACACACAGGACACTTACAGGACACTTACAGGACACATACGGGACACATACAGGACACTTACAGGACACATACAGGACACATACGGGACACATACGGGACACATACAGGACACTTACGGGACACATACGGGACACATACAGGACACTTACAGGACACTTACAGGACACATACAGGACACTTACAGGACACATACAGGACACTTACTGGACACATACAGGACACATACAGGACACATACAGGACACTTACAGGACACACACAGGACACACACAGGACACACACAGGACACATACAGGACACACACAGGACACACACAGGACACATACAGGACACTTACAGGACACACACAGGACACTTACAGGACATTTACAGGACATATACAGGACACACACAAGACACTTACAGGACACACACAGGACACTTACAGGACACTTACAGGACACATACAGGACACTTACAGGACACATACAGGACACTTACAGGACACATACAGGACACATACAGGACACATACAGGACACTTACAGGACACACACAGGACACACACAGGACACACACAGGACACATACAGGACACACACAGGACACACACAGGACACATACAGGACACTTACAGGACACACACAGGACACTTACAGGACACTTACAGGACACATACAGGACATTTACAGGACACATACAAGACACACACATGACACATACAGGACACACACAGGACACTTACAGGACACTTACAGGACACACACAGGACACATACGGGACACATACAGGACACTTACAGGACACTTACAGGACACATACAGGACACTTACAGGACACATACAGGACACTTACTGGACACATACAGGACACATACAGGACACATACAGGACACTTACAGGACACATACAGGACACTTACAGGACACATACAGGACACTTACAGGACACTTACAGGACACATACAGGACACATACAGGACACTTACAGGACACATACAGGACACTTACAGGACACTTACAGGACACATACAGGACACACACAGGACACATACAGGACACACACAGGACACTTACAGGACACATACAGGACACTTACAGGACACTTACAGGACACACACAGGACACATACAGGACACATACAGGACACACACAGGACACACACAGGACACACACAGGACACTTACAGGACACTTACAGGACACTTACAGGACACACACAGGACACATACAGGACACATACAGGACACACACAGGACACATACGGGACACACAGGGGACACATACAGGACACTTACAGGACACATACAGGACACACACAGGACACTTACAGGACACTTACGGGACACACAGGGGACACATACAGGACACTTACAGGACACATACAGGACACACACAGGACACTTACAGGACACTTACAGGACACTTACAGGACACACACAGGACACTTACAGGACACACACAGGACACTTACAGGACACATACAGGACACATACAGGACACTTACAGGACACGTACAGGACACACACGGGACACTTACAGGACACATACAGGACACACACAGGACACATACAGGACACTTACAGGACACATACAGGACACACACAGGACACTTACAGGACACATACAGGACACATACAGGACACTTACAGGACACACACAGGACACTTACAGGACACTTACAGGACACATACAGGACACACACAGGACACTTACAGGACACATACAGGACACATACAGGACACACACAGGACACTTACAGGACACTTACAGGACACACACAGGACACACACAGGACACATACAGGACACTTACAGGACACATACAGGACACATACAGGACACATACAGGACACACACAGGACACATACAGGACATTTACAGGACACACACAGGACACACACAGGACACACACAGGACATTTACAGGACACACACAGGACACTTACAGGACACTTACAGGACACATACAGGACACATACAGGACACACACAGGTCACTTACAGGACATTTACAGGACACACACAGGACACACACAGGACACTTACAGGACACATACAGGACACATACAGGACACATACAGGACACTTACAGGACACATACAGGACACATACAGGACACACACAGGACACATACAGGACAAACACAGGACACACACAGGACACTTACAAGACACTTACAGGACACATACAGGACACTTACAGGACACATAAAGGACACACACAGGACACACACAGGACACTTACAGGACACTTACAGGACACACACAGGACACACACAGGACACATACAGGACACTTACAGGACACTTACAGGACACATACAGGACACATACAGGACACACACAGGACACATACAGGACATTTACAGGACACACACAGGACACACACAGGACACACACAGGACACACACAGGACATTTACAGGACACACACAGGACACACACATGTCACTTACAGGACATTTACAGGACACACACAGGACACACACAGGACACTTACAGGACACATACAGGACACATACAGGACACTTACAGGACACTTACAGGACACACACAGGACACTTACAGGACACACACAGGACACTTACAGGACACATACAGGACACATACAGGACACTTACAGGACACGTACAGGACACACACGGGACACTTACAGGACACATACAGGACACACACAGGACACATACAGGACACTTACAGGACACATACAGGACACACACAGGACACTTACAGGACACATACAGGACACATACAGGACACTTACAGGACACACACAGGACACTTACAGGACACTTACAGGACACATACAGGACACACACAGGACACTTACAGGACACATACAGGACACATACAGGACACACACAGGACACTTACAGGACACTTACAGGACA
Organism: Scomber japonicus; assembly: GCF_027409825.1. NCBI lineage: Eukaryota > Metazoa > Chordata > Actinopteri > Scombriformes > Scombridae > Scomber > Scomber japonicus. The sequence goes on along the minus strand of NC_070582.1, from coordinate 378,089 downwards.
CATACAGGACACACACAGGACACTTACAGGACACATACAGGACACATACAGGACACTTACAGGACACATACAGGACACTTACAGGACACATACAGGACACACACAGGACACTTACAGGACACACACAGGACACACACAGGACACATACGGGACACACAGGGGACACATACAGGACACTTACAGGACACATACAGGACACACACAGGACACTTACAGGACACTTACAGGACACTTACAGGACACATACAGGACACTTACAGGACACACACAAGACACTTACAGGACACATACAGGACACTTACAGGACACATAAAGGACACACACAGGACACACACAGGACACTTACAGGACACTTACAGGACACACACAGGACACACACAGGACACATACAGGACACTTACAGGACACACACAGGACACTTACAGGACACACACAGGACACATACAGGACACATACAGGACAAACACAGGACACACACAGGACACTTACAAGACACTTACAGGACACATACAGGACACATACAGGACACACACAGGACACTTACAGGACACTTACAGGACACATACAGGACACTTACAAGACACACACAGGACACTTACAGGACACTTACAGGACACATACAGGACACACACAGGACACTTACAGGACACTTACAGGACACTTACAGGACACACACAGGACACTTACAGGACACATAAAGGACACACACAGGACACACACAGGACACTTACAGGACACTTACAGGACACACACAGGACACACACAGGACACATACAGGACACTTACAGGACACACACAGGACACTTACAGGACACATACAGGACACATACAGGACACACACAGGACACATACAGGACATTTACAGGACACACACAGGACACATACAGGACACACACAGGACACACACAGGACACATACAGGACACATACAGGACACACACAGGACACACACAGGACACACACAGGACACTTACAGGACATTTACAGGACACTTACAGAACACACACAGGACACTTACAGGACACATACAGGACACATACAGGACACTTACAGGACACTTACAGGACACATACAGGACACATACAGGACACTTACAGGACACTTACAGGACACATACAGGACACACACAGGACACATACAGGACACTTACAGGACACACACAGGACACTTACAGGACACACACAGGACACACACAGGACACTTACAGGACACATATAGGACACACACAGGACACATACAGGACACTTACAGGACTCATACAGGACACACACAGGACACATACAGGACACACACAGGACACACACAGGACACTTACAGGACACACACAGGACACATACAGGACACATATAGGACACTTACAGGACACATATAGGACACACACAGGACACATACAGGACACTTACAGGACACACACAGGACACACACAGGACACATACAGGACACACACAGGACACACACAGGACACTTACAGGACACACACAGGACACTTACAGGACACACACAAGACACACACAGGACACTTACAGGACACACACAGGACACACACAGGACACATACAGGACACTTACAGGAAACACACAGGACATTTACAGGACACATACAGGACACATACAGGACACTTACAGGACACATACAAGACACACACAGGACACTTACAGGACACATACAGGACACTTACAGGACACATACAGGACACTTACATGACACATACAGGACACATACAGGACACATACAGGACATTTACAGGACACACACAGGACACTTACAGGACACACACAGGACACTTACAGGACACACACAGGACACTTACAGGACACTTACAGGACACATACAGGACACACACAGGACACTTACAGGACACTTACAGGACACATACAGGACACACACAAGACACTTACAGGACACACACAGGAGACATACAGGACACTTACAGGACACATACAGGACACTTACAGGACACTTACAGGACACACACAGGACACATACAGGACACTTACAGGACACATACAGGACACTTACAGGACACATACAGGACACATACAGGACACACACAGGACACTTACAGGACACATACAGGACACATACAGGACACACACAGGACACTTACAGGACACTTACAGGACACTTACAGGACATTTACAGGACACATACAGGACACTTACAGGACACACACAGGACACATACAGGACACTTACAGGACATTTACAGGACACTTACAGGACACTTACAGGACACACACAGGACACACGCAGGACACTTACAGGACACTTACAGGACACTTACAGGACACATACAGGACACATACGGGACACACACGGGACACACACGGGACACACGCGGGACACACGCGGGACACTTACAGGACACATACAGGACACACACGGAACACACACGGGACACACACGGGACACACGCGGGACACACGCGGGACACACGCAGGACACTTACAGGACACATACGGGACACATGCGGGACAAACGCGGGACACACGCGGGACACATACAGGACACATACAGGACACTTACAGGACACTTACAGGACACATACAGGACACACACAGGACACTTACAGGACACTTACAGGACACATACAGGACACTTACAGGACACATACAGGACACTTACAGGACACTTACAGGACACACACAGGACACACACAGGACACTTACAGGACACATACAGAACACTTACAGGACACACACAGGACACTTACAGGACACATACAGGACACATACAGGACACTTACAGGACACATACAGGACACTTACAGGACACTTACAGGACACTTACAGGACACACACAGGACACTTACAGGACACATACAGGACACTTACAGGACACTTACAGGACACTTACAGGACACACACAGGACACATACAGGACACTTACAGGACACACACAGGACACACACAGGACACACACAGGACACTTACAGGACACATACAAGACACATACAGGACACACACAGGACACATACAGGACACATACAGGACACTTACAGGACACTTACAGGACACATACAGGACACATACAGGACACTTACAGGACACACACAGGACACTTACAGGACACATACAGGACACACACAGGACACTTACAGGACACATACAGGACACTTACAGGACACTTACAGGACACTTACAGGACACACACAGGACACACACAGGACACTTACAGGACACATACAGGACACTTACAGGACACATACAGGACACTTACAGGACACACACAGGACACATACAGGACACACACAGGACACACACAGGACACTTACAGGACACATAGAGGACACATACAGGACACTTACAGGACACATACAGGACACTTACAGGACACTTACAGGACACATACAGGACACACACAGGACACATACAGGACACTTACAGGACACACACAGGACACTTACAGGACACTTACAGGACACATACAGGACACATACAGGACACACACAGGACACATACAGGACACTTACAGGACACACACAGGACACTTACAGGACACTTACAAGACACATACAGGACATACAGGACACATACAAGACACATACAGGACATACAGGACACATACAGGACACACACAGGACACATACAGGACACACACAGGACACTCACAGGACACATACAGGACACTTACAGGACACATACAGGACACATACAGGACACTTACAGGACACATACAGGACACTTACAGGACACACACAGGACACATACAGGACACTTACAGGACACTTACAGGACACACAAAGGACACTTACAGGACACTTACAGGACACATACAGGACACATACAGGACACACACAGGACACTTACAGGACACATACAAGACACTTACAGTGTGTTCTGTGCTCTGTGTCCTGTGTCCTGTGTCCTGTGTCCTGTGTTCTGTGTCCTGTGTCCTGTGTTCTGTGTTCTGTGTTCTGTGTCCTGTGTCCTGTTCTGTTCTGTTCTGTTTGTGTCCTGTGTTCTGTGTCCTGTGTCCTGTGTCCTGTGTTCTGTGTCCTGTGTCCTGTGTCCTGTGTCCTGTGTCCTGTGTCCTGTGTTCTGTGTTCTGCGTGCTGTGTCCTGTGTCCTGTGTCCTGTTCTGTTCTGTTCTGTTTGTGTGTGTCCTGTGTGCTGTGTCCTGTGTCCTGTGTTCTGTGTCCTGTGTTCTGTGTTCTGTTCTGTTTGTGTTCTGTTTGTGTTCTGTGTTCTGTGTCCTGTGTCCTGTTCTGTTCTGTTCTGTTTGTGTGTGTCCTGTGTGCTGTGTCCTGTGTCCTGTGTCCTGTGTGCTGTGTTCTGTGTTCTGTGTCCTGTGTCTTGTGTCCTGTATTCTGTGTCCTGTGTCCTGTGTCCTGTGTCCTGTGTCCTGTGTCCTGTGTCCTGTATTCTGTGTCCTGTGTCCTGTGTCCTGTGTCCTGTGTCTTGTGTCCTGTATTCTGTGTCCTGTGTTCTGTGTCCTGTGTCTTGTGTCCTGTGTTCTGTGTTCTGTGTCCTGTGTCCTGTGTCCTGTGTCCTGTGTCCTGTATTCTGTGTCCTGTGTCCTGTGTTCTGTGTCCTGTGTTCTGTGTTCTGTGTCCTGTGTTCTGTTCTGTTTGTGTTCTGTGTCCTGTGTTCTGTTCTGTTTGTGTTCTGTGTCCTGTGTCCTGTGTCCTGTGTCCTGTATTCTGTGTCCTGTGTCCTGTGTCCTGTGTCCTGTGTTCTGTGTTCTGTGTCCTGTGTCCTGTGTTCTGTGTCCTGTGTCCTGTGTTCTGTGTCCTGCTGTGTCCTGTGTGCTGTGTTCTGTTCTGTTCTGTTTTTGTTCTGTGTTCTGTGTCCTGTGTCCTGTGTCCTGTGTTCTGTTCTGTTCTGTCCTGTGTCCTGTGTCCTGTGTCCTGTGTCCTGTGTTCTGTGTTCTGTGTCCTGCGTTCTGTGTCCTGTGTCCTGTGTTCTGTGTTCTGTGTCCTGTGTCCTGTGTTCTGTGTCCTGTGTCCTGTGTTCTGTGTCCTGTGTTCTGTGTCCTGTGTTCTGTGTTCTGTGTCCTGTGTTCTGTTCTGTTTGTGTTCTATGTTCTGTGTCCTGTGTTCTGTGTCCTGTTCTGTTCTGTTTGTGTTCTGTGTCCTGTGTCCTGTGTCCTGTGTCCTGTGTCCTGTATTCTGTGTCCTGTGTCCTGTGTCCTGTGTTCTGTGTCCTGTGTTCTGTGTTCTGTGTCCTGTGTCCTGTTCTGTTCTGTTTGTGTTCTGTGTCCTGTGTTCTGTGTCCTGTGTCCTGTGTCCTGTATTCTGTGTCCTGTGTCCTGTGTCCTGTGTCCTGTGTCTTGTGTCCTGTATTCTGTGTCCTGTGTCTTGTGTCCTGTGTCTTGTGTCCTGTGTTCTGTGTCCTGTGTCCTGTGTCCTGTGTCCTGTATTCTGTGTCCTGTGTCCTGTGTCCAGTGTTCTGTTCTGTTTGTGTTCTGTGTCCTGTGTTCTGTTCTGTTCTGTTTGTGTTCTGTGTCCTGTGTCCTGTGTCCTGTGTCCTGTGTCCTGTATTCTGTGTCCTGTGTCCTGTGTCCTGTGTCCTGTGTTCTGTGTCCTGTGTCCTGTGTTCTGTGTCCTGCTGTGTCCTGTGTGCTGTGTTCTGTTCTGTTCTGTTTTTGTTCTGTGTCCTGTGTCCTGTGTCCTGTGTCCTGTGTTCTGTTCTGTTCTGTCCTGTGTCCTGTGTCCTGTGTCCTGTGTTCTGTGTTCTGTGTCCTGTGTCCTGTATGCTGTGTTCTGTGTCCTGTGTCCTGTGTCCTGTGTCCTGTGTTCTGTTTGTGTTCTGTGTTCTGTGTTCTGTGTCCTGTGTCCTGTGTCCTGTGTTCTGTGTCCTGTGTCCTGTGTCCTGTGTCCTGTGTCCTGTGTTCTGTTCTGTTCTGTCCTGTGTCCTGTGTCCTGTGTCCTGTGTTCTGTGTTCTGTGTCCTGTGTCCTGTATGCTGTGTCCTGTGTCCTGTGTCCTGTGTCCTGTGTTCTGTTTGTGTTCTGTGTTCTGTGTTCTGTGTCCTGTGTCCTGTGTCCTGTGTTCTGTGTCCTGTGTTCTGTGTCCTGTGTCCTGTGTTCTGTTCTGTGTTCTGTGTCCTATGTCCTGTGTCCTATGTCCTGTGTCCTGTGTCCTGTGTCCTGTGTCCTGTGTTCTGTGTTCTGTTCTGTTTGTGTTCTGTGTCCTGTGTCCTGTGTCCTGTGTCCTGTGTCCTGTGTCCTGTGTTCTGTGTCCTGTGTTCTGTGTCCTGTGTCCTGTGTTCTGTGTTCTGTGTTCTGTGTTCTGTGTCCTGTGTGCTGTGTGCTGTGTCCTGTGTCCTGTGTCCTGTGTTCTGTTCTGTTCTGTTTGTGTTCTGTGTCCTGTGTCCTATGTTCTCTGTCATGTGTTCTGCGTCCTGTGTGCTGTGTTCTGTGTCCTGTGTTCTGTGTTCTGTGTCCTGTTCTGTTCTGTTTGTGTTCTGTGTCCTGTGTCCTGTGTCCTGTGTCCTGTGTTCTGTGTCCTATGTCCTGTGTTCTGTGTTCTGTGTTCTGTGTTCTGTTCTGTTTGTATTACATCCTGAATTGATTCTTCTTAGAATTTAAAGGTACCAAAGTGCAGATTGAGGTTCAGCTGAGTCTCTCAGGATCGTCTAATTAAAGCTGCTTTTAATGATCTGCGAGAACAATTAATTAAAAACAGTCATTTTTACGGTCTGATGGGAACGTTTCCCTCCAGAGGAGAGGATTCAATCTGCAGCTCTCTGAGAGGAGAGGAGAGGAGGAGGAGAGGAGGAGGAGAGGAGAGGAGAGAGGAGAGGAGGAGGAGGAGGAGAGGATTCAATCTGCAGCTCTCTGAGAGGAGAGGAGAGGAGATGAGAGGAGAGGAGGAGGAGAGGAGAGGAGAGGAGAGGAGAGGAGAGGAGAGGAGAGGATTCAATCTGCAGCTCCCTGAGAGGAGAGGAGAGGAGAGGAGATGAGAGGAGAGGAGAGGAGGAGGAGAGGAGAGGAGAGGAGAGGAGAGGAGGAGAGGAGAGGAGAGGAGAGGATGAGGAGAGGAGAGGAGAGGATTCAATCTGCAGCTCTCTGAGAGGATGAGGAGAGGAAGAGGAGAGGAGGAGAGAGGAGAGGAGAGAGGAGGAGGAGGAGAGAGGAGAGTAGAGGGGAGGAGGAGGAGAGGAGAGGAAAGGAGAGGAGGAGAGGAGAGGAGAGGAGAGGAGGAGAGGACGAGGAGAGGAGAGGAGAAGATGAGGAGGAGAGGAGAAGGAGAGGAGAGGAAAGGAGAGGAGAGGACGAGGAGAGGACGAGGAGAGGAGAGGAGAGGAGGAGAGGAGAGGAGAGGAGAGGAGAGGAGAGGAGGAGGAGAGGAGGAGAGGAAAGGAGAGGAAAGGAGAGGAGGAGATGAGGAGAGGAGAGGAGGGGAGAGGAGAGGAGAGGAGGAGAGGAGAGGAGAGGAGAGGAGAGGAGAGGAGAGGACGAGGAGAGGAGGAGAGAGGAGAGAGGAGAGAGGAGAGGAGAGGATGAGGAGAGGAGAGGAGAGGAGAGGAGGAGAGGACGAGGAGAGGACGAGGATGAGGAGAGGAGAGGAGAGGAGGAGAGAGGAGGAGAGGACGAGGAGAGGAGGGGAGAGGAGAGGACGAGGAGGAGGAGAGGAGAGGAGAGAGGAGGAGAGGAGAGGAGAGAGGAGGAGAGGAGGAGAGGAGAGGAGAGGAGAGGAGGAGGAGAGGACGAGGAGGAGAGAGGAGGAGAGGAGAGGAGAGGAGAGGAGAGGAGAGGAGAGGAGAGGAGGAGAGAGGAGAGGAGAGGAGAGGAGAGGAGAGGAGAGGAGAGAGGAGAGGAGAGGAGAGGAGAGGAGAGGAGAGGACGAGGAGAGGAGAGGAGAGGAGAGGAGAGGACGAGGAGAGGAGAGGAGAGGAGAGAGGAGAGGAGAGGAGAGGAGAGGAGAGGAGAGGAGAGGACGAGGAGAGGAGAGGAGAGGAGAGGAGAGGAGAGGAGAGGAGAGGAGGAGGAGAGGAGAGGAGGGGGAGAGGAGAGGAGAGGAGAGGAGAGGAGGAGGAGAGGAGGAGGAGAGGAGAGGACAGGAGAGGAGAGGAGAGGAGAGGAGAGGACGAGGAGAGGATGAGAGGACGAGGAGAGGAGGAGGAGAGGAGGATAGGAGAGGAGAGGAGGAGAGGAGAGGACGAGGAGAGAGGAGAGGAGGAGGTGAGGAGAGGAGAGGAGAGAGGAGAGGAGAGGAGGAGAGAGGAGGAGGTGAGGAGAGGAGGAGGAGAGGAGAGGAGAGGAGAGGAGGAGGTGAGGAGAGGAGAGGAGAGAGGAGAGGAGGAGGTGAGGAGAGGAGAGGAGAGGAGGAGAGAGGAGAGGAGAGGAGAGGATTCAATCTGCAGCTCTCTGAGAGGAGAGGAGGAGGAGGAGGAGGAGGAGGAGAGGAGAGGAGAGGAGAGGAGAGAAGAGGAGAGGAGAGGAGAGGAGAGGAGAGGAGAGGAGGAGAGGAGAAGAGGAGAGGAGAGGAGAGGAGAGGAGGAGTAATCTGAATATCAGATTATGGATTTTACACTCAGAGGTCAGAGGTCACTTAATCAGGTTCACCTCTCTTGGGTTGGACCGAAACCTTGAGACCCGGTCTACTACGGTCCTAAAGGGACGAGGTCAGCAGCAGGACTCTGTGAGCTTTAAACATGCCCAGCTGGTACTGGAAATGCAATGAATTTGCTTTTTCAGTGAACAGATCCAGTCCATAAGGTTAAATATCAACACAAATCAACAAAACAGTAACATGATGCAATCCCTCAGACCTCCCAGGAATAACTGAACTGCGACCAGAGGAAACAGTGCAGCATCTAAACCATCACATGCTGTCTTGACTGTAGAGGAGGAGGTGCTGTAGAGGAGGTGCTGTCTCGACACAATGCCATCAGATTTCTTTAAAACTATTGTGAACTCTGTCCAAACAGATTTGCGACAAGTAATAAATAGCTCACTTAAATCAGGTGTGTTTCCTAAACTCCTAAAAGTAGCTGCCATTAAGCCACTCTTAAAAAAGAGAACACTGGATGCTTCCATGTTAACCAACTACA
>NC_070582.1:332500-363893 GCF_027409825.1 Scomber japonicus | reverse complement strand
GTCTGTAGTCTGTGTATCATTGCTGTTATATTTCTGTATTTGCATCTAAAATTTATTTTCTATGATATTTAAATTAAATTAAATCCAGAATGATCTGATATCTGATACATAATCAATAAAATCACTTTAAACATTTAAAACTTAAAACTGTTTGGAAATAAATAATCAATAAATCAAATATTGATTTGTATGAAAGTGTTTATTGAACAGAAGTTATTGATCATGCTGCGTGAGAGAGAGAGAGAGAGAGAGAGAGAGAGAGAGAGAGAGAGAGAGAGAGACAGAGAGAGAGAGAGAGAGAGAGAGAGAGGGAGAGAGAGAGAGAGAGAGAGAGAGAGAGAGAGAGAGAGAGAGAGAGAGGGTAGGAGAGAGAGAGAGTAGAGAGAGAGAGAGAGAGAGGTAGAGAGAGAGAGAGAGAGAGAGAGAGAGAGAGAGAGAGAGAGAGAGAGAGAGGTAGAGAGAGAGAGAGAGAGAGAGAGAGAGAGTCAGACAGAGAGAGAGAGAGAGAGACAGAGAGAGAGAGAGAGAGAGAGAGACAGAGAGAGAGAGAGAGAGAGACAGAGAGAGAGACAGAGAGAGAGAGGTAGAGAGAGAGAGAGAGAGTCGAGAGAGAGAGAGACAGGTAGAGAGAGAGAGAGAGAGAGAGAGAGAGTGAGTGATGTGTTGTATCAGCTGGTTGACGCATTAACAATAATCTTCATTATTGATCCATCTGCAAGTTTCTGATTCTCTGATTAGTTTTTTTAGTCGTTTTACAATCAAAAGAAAAAAAAAGGTTTTTATTTCTGATCATTAAAAATGTAAACATGAACTAACCCCTAACCGGAGTACTGCAGTACTCCGGAGGTTCAGCTCCATCTCTTCGGTCCTCTGATGGAGTTCAGATCATACTGAGTCTAACGTTAGACCAGCAGCTCTGTTATAGCGTCATTAGAGCCGTAACATTCACATCTGTAAAACCTTTAATCATTTGTGAATTAAGGGAATGATTTTATCTATTCATGAAAATGCAATAAAGTGGAACAAATGGAGCATCAGTCCAAACAATGTAAGTTAAGGTTCCCTAACCCTCATCTGCTGCTGTTGGTGTTACATCGAAGCAGCGCAGCACACAGATGACCCTGAAGGACAGCAGCTCTAATGATGCATTAATGAGCTGTCTCCATAGAGACGACACCGTCAGCTTAGAAGATTATCATTCATGTATTTGACAGTTAGGGGGACAAGTCCCATCCGTCCCCTGCAGGTCTGTCTGAGAACTGATAGACTGACGAGTGGCAGCTTACCTGGCTGTGAATGAGCAGGTAACCTGAGCGCTGTGATTGGCTGATGCTCAGACAGGTTCATCATCTCCTGGTCGGCCCTTCGTCATCTCCTGGTCGGCCCTTCGTCGTCTCTTGGTCGGCCCTTCGTCATCTCCTGGTCGGCCCTTCGTCGTCTCTTGGTCGGCCCTTCGTCGTCTCCTGGTCGGCCCTTGGTCATCTCTTGGTCGGCCCTTCGTCATCTTTTGGTCGGCCCTTCGTCATCTCCTCGTCGGCCCTTGGTCATCTCTTGGTCGGCCCTTCGTCGGCTCTTGGTCGGCCCTTCGTCATCTCTTGGTCGGCCCTTGGTCGTCTCTTGGTCGGCCTTCGTCATCTCTTGGTCGGCCCTTCGTCATCTCCTCGTCGGCCCTTCGTCATCTCTCATCGTCGGCCCTTCGTCATCTCTTGGTCGGCCCTTCGTCGGCTCTTGGTCGGCCCTTGGTCATCTCTTGGTCGGTCCTTGGTCATCTCTTGGTCATCTCTTGGTCGGCCCTTCGTCGGCTCTTGGTCGGCCCTTCGTCGGCCCTTCGTCGGCTCTTGGTTGGCCCTTCGTCATCTCTTGGTCGGCCCTTCGTCATCTCTTGGTCGGCCCTTGGTCGTCTCTTGGTCGGCCCTTCGTCATCTCTTGGTTGGCCCTTCGTCATCTCCTGGTCAGCCCTTCGTCATCTCCTGGTCAGCCCTTCGTCATCTCTTGGTCGGCCCTTCGTCATCTCTTGGTCATCTCTTGGTTGGCCCTTCGTCATCTCCTCGTCGGCCCTTCGTCGTCTCTTGGTCGGCCCTTCGTCGGCTCTTGGTCGGCCCTTGGTCATCTCTTGGTCGGCCCTTGGTCATCTCTTGGTCATCTCTTGGTTGGCCCTTCGTCATCTCCTCGTCGGCCCTTCGTCGTCTCTTGGTCGGCCCTTCGTCGGCTCTTGGTCGGCCCTTCGTCGGCTCTTGGTTGGCCCTTCGTCATCTCTTGGTCGGCCCTTCGTCATCTCTTGGTCGGCCCTTGGTCGTCTCTTGGTCGGCCCTTCGTCATCTCTTGGTTGGCCCTTCGTCATCTCCTGGTCAGCCCTTCGTCATCTCCTGGTCAGCCCTTCGTCATCTCTTGGTCGGCCCTTCGTCATCTCTTGGTCATCTCTTGGTTGGCCCTTCGTCATCTCCTCGTCGGCCCTTCGTCGTCTCTTGGTCGGCCCTTCGTCGGCTCTTGGTCGGCCCTTGGTCATCTCTTGGTCGGCCCTTGGTCATCTCTTGGTCATCTCTTGGTTGGCCCTTCGTCATCTCCTCGTCGGCCCTTCGTCGTCTCTTGGTCGGCCCTTCGTCGTCTCTTGGTCGGCCCTTCGTCGGCTCTTGGTTGGCCCTTCGTCATCTCTTGGTCATCTCTTGGTCATCTCTTGGTCATCTCTTGGTTGGCCCTTGGTCATCTCTTGGTTGGCCCTTCGTCATCTCCTGGTCAGCCCTTCGTCATCTCTTGGTCGGCCCTTCGTCGTCTCTTGGTCGGCCCTTCGTCATCTCTTGGTCAACTCCTGGTCGGCCCTTCGTCGTCTCCTGGTCGGCCCTTCGTCTTCTCTCAGTCGGCCCTTCATCATGTCTTGGTCGGCCCTTCGTCGTCTCTTGGTCGTCTCTTGGTCGGCCCTTCGTCATCTCGTGGCCGGCCCTTCGTCATCTCTTGGTCGGCCCTTCGTCATCTCTTGGTCGGCCCTTCGTCATCTCCTTGTCGGCCCTTCGTCATCTCTTGGTCGGCCCTTCGTCGGCTCTTGGTCGGCCCTTCGTCATCTCCTGGTCGGCCCTTCTTCGTCTCTCAGTCGGCCCTTCATCGTCTCTTGGTCGGCCCTTCGTCATCTCTTGGTCAGCCCTTCGTCATCTCTTCATCATCTCTTGGTCGGCCCTTCGTCGTCTCTTGGTCAACTCCTGGTCGGCCTTTCGTCTTCTCTCGGTTGGCCCTTCGTTGTCTCTTGGTCGTCTCTCGGTCGGCCCTTCGTCCTCTCTTGGTCGTCTCTCGGTCGGCCCTTCGTCATCTCTTGGTCGGACAGATCAGACTATTTACTGGTGTAATGTTGTGGTTGTTGGGGGTGGGGTTGGGGGGGGGGTGCAGCAGGAGGTTGTGGCCTTAATTACTGTTGTTGTCTGTGTCACAGTGGTGATGACAGCTTCCTGCTGTCTGCACTTCCTGTCACTGTTTTATAATTCAGCCCCCCCCTACTGACAGACACTCAGCTGTTTGTTTACACTCAGCTGATAATTAACCATTAGTTTGTCAGACATCTTTATTCAATCAGGAGAGTTTCTCTGAGAGCAGACGCACACCCAGTACACCCAGTAAACCCAGTACATCCAACACAAGCTGAAGGCAACACAGAAAGTAATCAATCAGTTAAAGTGCAAATGAATCAATAATAAAGTAATAATATATAATATAATATATCATATAATTAGAACTGGTACTTCCCGTCAGCGTTCGCTCTCTAACTGTTGTTTGCATCCGACAGCCTCAGACGAGCCTCTCAGGAGTCCGTCCCACTCCGCGTCCAGCATGGACACATTTTTCCGCCGTCACTTTAAGAGGAAGGAAGCGGCTCTGCAGGTTGAGGCGTCTTCCTGCGGCCAGCGGAGGCCCAGCGTTGCCGTGCCGACCAGCAAGGCCCGCCGCCGCTCCAGCGTCGGACTGCCGTCTTCCACGCTGATGCAGCGCCGCCGCTCCAGCGTCCAGCTGCAGGCGGCGGGCGGCGGGCGGCTGGCCAAGTCCGTCAGGCAGCGCCGGTGGGCGGGACACGTCCGGCGGCGCTCCAGCACCACCACCCCCAGCCTCAACCCCCGCTTCGCCGTGTCCAGGAAGAAGGCGGGCAAGCTGCGCACCATCCACACGCACCTGCTGGGCCCGTCCATGCTGCTGGCCAGCCTCATCCAGATGACGGAGGAGGACGAAGACGAAGGCCTGGGGGGGGGGCTGCTGGCCGGGCAGCAGCAGGTGGAGGTGCGGGGCGAGGCCAACAACAGGAGGATGTTCTCTCGCTCCAGCAGCCTCCACTCAGATGGAGACTACTCAGATTACTCTGCTAACGACAGCCAATCAGAAGCCAGTCAGCTGTCAGAGGCGGAGCAGCTGGCGGAGGAGCACGATAGCGTCTCCTGCTCTGATCAGCATGCCGCTTCCTCGCGGTCCTCCACCCCCTCCTCCTCCGGCGCCACCATGGAGCTGATGAGGAAGACTCCGCAGCCGCCGCCGTCGCGGCCGCTGATCCGAGCCCCGCGCTGCCTGCGCAGGAACTCATCTCAGCTGTTCTCAGGTGACTCCGCCCCCCGCCGCCGCATCTCCAGGAAGAGGAGAAGGGTCTCCACCGTCTCCAAGGCGGGGAGCCCCTGGCCGGGGAGAGGCCCCCCGCTGCCCAGCCGCAGGAGCTCCATGTATTACCTGAACCACCCGGTGCTCTACAGGGGCCCCGGGGCCCTCAGCCCACTCTGCTACGACTCACGTCTGGAGAGCTGGAGCGCCTTCCTGCTGTATGTACGACCGCCGAGGAGGAGGCTGCTGCTCGCTCCTTCTGTTCATGACAGAAATCATTTTCATTATTTTATGAGATAAAAATGTTGTGATGTCATCAAACATCATCAGGTCAAAGGTCAGGGTTGTGAAAACCTGAACAATCAAAAGCTAGAAACAGTTTTTCTTCATTTAAACTTTTGTTGATTCTGTTTAAAGATGTTTTTACAGTTTTTACAGAGCAGTGATGATCAGTAAAGATCCAGAGATTAATAAAACGATCCTCACTGGCTATAAACTCGACATGTTTATTGTTTTTATTCTCTGTAAGTGAAACATAAATATTATTAAAACCAGCCTGAGATTCTGCTGCAGACACAAACATCGTCCATGGAGCCGAAGCTCGTTAGCAGCTAACGAAGACGGCGCTGACTCACCGACCAATCACTGATCCCGCAGCTCTGTAACTACGGTTACCAGTTCGTCTGAAACATTAAAGCACTGTGGTTCATAGCAGCAGGTCTCACTACTGAGAGTTAGAGGAATACATGGATCAGTTACAGAGGGAGCGGGATTCTTCTAGTTTAGTGGAGCGCCATGTTCTTTCTAATTTCTGATGTTTTAGTGACTATAAGAAGAAATGTCTTCCAGCAGGTTAACCAGTTTAACCAGTTTAACCAGGTTAACCAGTTTAACCAGGTTAACCAGTTTAACCAGTTTAACCAGTTTAACCAGTGTGTTTCTCCCCTCCTCTTCCTCTCTGTGCTCTCTCATATTCTCCTCAAAAAGCGTCTTGTGTGGTTTCAGGAAAGCGATGGCGAAGTCGGGTGTGCAGCACGCAGCGACTCCCAACGAGCTGCCGGAGCCGCAGGAGCCGAGCAGCAGCGTGGACTGGAGCGTGAGTCACCGATCAGCTGATCACCGATCAGCTGATCAGCTGGTCACTGATCAGTAATACAATAAAACATGTTTGTTCAGGGTGCTCTGGGTGGGTTAGGGTGCTCTGGGTGGGTTAGGGTGCTCTGGATACTCTGGATGGGTTAGGGTGCTCTGGATGCTTTGGGTGGGTTAGGGTGCTCTGGGTGCTCTGGGTGGGTTAGGGTGCTCTAGGTGGGTCAGGGTGCTCTGGGTCCTCTGGGTGCTCTGGATGGGTTAGGGTGCTCTAGGTGGGTCAGGGTGCTCTGGGTGCTCTGGGTGGGTTAGGGTGCTCTAGGTGGGTCAGGGTGCTCTGGGTGCTCTGGGTGGGTTAGGGTGCTCTGGATGCTTTGGGTGGGTTAGGGTGCTCTGGGTGCTCTGGGTGGGTTAGGGTGCTCTAGGTGGGTCAGGGTGCTCTGGGTCCTCTGGGTGCTCTGGATGGGTTAGGGTGCTCTAGGTGGGTCAGGGTGCTCTGGGTGGGTTAGGGTGCTCTGGGTGCTCTGGGTGGGTTAGGGTGCTCTGAATGCTCTGGGTGGGTTAGGGTGCTCAGGGTGCTCTGAGTGCTCTGGGTGCTCAGGGTGCTCTGGGTGGGTTAGGGTGCTCTGGGTGCTCTGGGTGGGTTAGGGTGCTCTGGGTGCTCTGAGTGCTCTGGGTGGGTTAGGGTGCTCTAGGTGGGTCAGGGTGCTCTGGGTGGGTTAGGGTGCTCTGGGTGCTCTGAGTGCTCTAGGTGGGTCAGGGTGCTCTGGGTGGGTTAGGGTGCTCTGGGTGCTCTGAGTGCTCTGGGTGGGTTAGGGTGCTCTGGGTGCTCTGAGTGCTCTGGGTGGGTTAGGGTGCTCTGGGTGGGTTAGGGTGCTCTGGGTGCTCTGAGTGCTCTAGGTGGGTTAGGGTGCTCTAGGTGGGTCAGGGTGCTCTGGGTGGGTTAGGGTGCTCTGGGTGGGTTAGGGTGCTCTGGGTGGGTTAGGGTGCTCTGGGTGGGTTAGGATGCTCTGGGTGGATTAGGGTGCTCTGGGTGGGTTAGGGTACTCTGGGTGCTCTGATTGCTCTGGGTGGGTTAGGGTGCTCTGGGTGCTCTGGGTGGGTTAGGGTGCTCTGAGTGCTCTGGGTGGGTTAGGGTGCTCTGAGTGCTCTGGGTGGGTTAGGGTGCTCTGGATGCTCTGGGTGGGTTAGGGTGCTCTGGGTGCTTTGGGTGGGTTAGGGTGCTCTGGGTGCTCTGGGTGCTCTGGGTGGGTTAGGGTGCTCAAGGTGGGTCAGGGTGCTCTGGGTCCTCTGGGTGCTCTACGTGGGTTAGGGTGCTCTAGGTGGGTCAGGGTGCTCTGGGTGCTCTGGGTGGGTTAGGGTGCTCTGGGTGGGTTAGGGTGCTCAGGGTGCTCTAGGTGGGTCAAGGTGCTCTGGGTGGGTTAGGGTGCTCTGGGTGGGTTAGGGTGCTCTGGATGCTCTGGGTGCTCTGAGTGCTCTGAGTGGGTTAGGGTGCTCTGAATGCTCTGGGTGGGTTAGGGTTCTCTGGGTGCTCTGAGTGCTCTGGATGGGTTAGGGTGCTCTGGGTGGGTTAGGGTGCTCTGGATGCTCTGGGTGGATTAGGGTGCTCTGGGTGGATTAGGGTGCTCTGGGTGGGTTAGGGTGCTAACCTGAATATCAGACCTGTTGTGTGCTCTCAGGACGGAGCTCAGTACGGAGATCACATCTGGTTTGAGACGAGCGGCTCTGGAGATTTCTGCTACGTGGGGGAACAGTACTGCATCGCTAAGTCACTGGTGAGTCCTGCAGCTGGTCATATGTTCCTCTGTTAGCGCCACCGTGTGGACGTTTACAGCATTACAGTAAAACTCTGTCATCATTTCCTGCAGCAAAAGTCTGTGACGAGGAAGAAATGTGCCGGCTGTAAGATCTCGGTCCACACGATGTGTCTGGAGCAGCTGGAGAAGGTTCGCTGCTTCTGAAACTCATCCGGCCTCTGAAAGCTTCGCTCCTCTTCACACTTTCACACGTTTCTTCTCTTTGTGATCAGATTAATTTCAGGTGCAAGCCGTCGTTCAGAGAGCCGGGATCTCGAGCCGTCAGAGAGGTCAGAAGAAATGAAATGAGACAGCTTGAGTTCAGAGCTGTGTCTTATTTAAGTATTTTTGATTCATTCAAATGTTGAGTAGTGTGATGTTGGATTAACTAGTTTAATGATTATTAAAGAAGTAAAATAAACTTATATCATATTTGTAGTTTTATTATAATGACGTCAGAATTCATTTGTTTCAATATAACTTTTCAGCTTTTGGTCAAATCGGTCTGAAATTTTTTTTTAATTTCTTGGGAGTTTACTTTGAAACAGGAAGTAAGCGGTGTTGTTTTGTTTCAGTCCAACATGGTGCGACATCACTGGGTCCACCGCAGGCGGCAGACGGGGAAATGTCGGCAGTGTGGGAAGGTGAGTCAGCTTCCTGTAGAGTCTGCAGCCTTCAGCTTCCTGTAGAGTCTGCAGCCGTCTGCTTCCTGTAGAGTCTGCAGCTTCAGCTTCCTGTAGAGTCTGCAGCCGTCAGCTTCCTGTAGAGTCTGCAGCCTTCAGCTTCCTGTAGAGTCTGCAGCCATCTGCTTCCTGTAGAGTCTGCAGCTTCAGCTTCCTGTAGAGTCTGCAGCCGTCAGCTTCCTGTAGAGTCTGCAGCCGTCAGCTTCCTGTAGTCTGCAGCCGTCAGCTTCCTGTAGTCTGCAGCCGTCAGCTTCCTGTAGAGTCTGCAGCCATCTGCTTCCTGTAGAGTCTGCAGCTTCAGCTTCCTGTAGAGTCTGCAGCCGTCAGCTTCCTGTAGAGTCTGCAGCTTCAGCTTCCTGTAGAGTCTGCAGCTTCAGCTTCCTGTAGAGTCTGCAGCTTCAGCTTCCTGTAGAGTCTGCGGCCGTCAGCTTCCTGTAGAGTCTGCAGCCTTCAGCTTCCTGTAGAGTCTGCGGCCTTCAGCTTCCTGTAGAGTCTGCGGCCGTCAGCTTCCTGTAGAGTCTGCGGCCGTCAGCTTCCTGTAGAGTCTGCGGCCGTCAGCTTCCTGTAGAGTCTGCGGCCTTCAGCTTCCTGTAGAGTCTGCGGCCTTCAACTTCCTGTAGAGTCTGCGGCCCGTCTGTTTCCTGTAGAGTCTTCAGCTTCCTGTAGAGTCTGCAGCTTCCTGTAGAGTCTGCAGCCGTCTGCTTCCTGTAGAGTCTTCAGCTTCCTGTAGAGTCTGCAGCCGTCAGCTTCCTGTAGAGTCTGCAGCCGTCAGCTTCCTGTAGAGTCTGCAGCCGTCTGCTTCCTGTAGAGTCTGCAGCTTCAGCTTCCTGTAGAGTCTGCAGCTTCAGCTTCATGTAGAGTCTGCAGCCGTCTGCTTCCTGTAGAGTCTGCAGCCGTCTGCTTCCTGTAGAGTCTGCAGCTTCAGCTTCCTGTAGAGTCTGCAGCCGTCTGCTTCCTGTAGAGTCTGCAGCTTCTGCTTCTTGTAGAGTCTGCAGCTTCAGCTTCCTGTAGAGTCTGCAGCTTCCTGTAGAGTCTGCAGCCGTCTGCTTCCTGTAGAGTCTGCAGCTTCCTGTAGAGTCTGCAGCTTCCTGTAGAGTCTGCAGCTTCCTGTAGAGTCTGTGGTCGTCGGCTTCCTGTAGAGTCTGCAGCTTCCTGTAGAGTCTGCAGCCGTCTGCTTCCTGTAGAGTCTGCAGCTTCCTGTAGAGTCTGCAGCCGTCTGCTTCCTGTAGAGTCTGCAGCTTCCTGTAGAGTCTGCAGCCTTCACGTTCCTGTAGAGTCTGCGGCCCGTCAGCTTCCTGTAGAGTCTGCAGCCTTCAGCTTCCTGTAGAGTCTGCGGCCCGTCAGCTTCCTGTAGAGTCTGCAGCTTCAGCTTCCTGTAGAGTCTGCAGACGTCTGCTTCCTGTAGAGTCTGCAGCTTCCTGTAGAGTCTGTGGTCGTCGGCTTCCTGTAGAGTCTGCAGCTTCCTGTAGAGTCTGCAGCTTCCTGTAGAGTCTGCGGCCCGTCAGCTTCCTGTAGAGTCTGCGGCCCGTCTGCTTCCTGTAGAGTCTTCAGCTTCCTGTAGAGTCTGCGGCCCGTCAGCTTCCTGTAGAGTCTGCGGCCCGTCAGCTTCCTGTAGAGTCTGTGGTCGTCGGCTTCCTGTAGAGTCTTCAGCTTCCTGTAGAGTCTTCAGCTTCCTGTAGAGTCTTCAGCTTCCTGTAGAGTCTGCGGTCGTCGGCTTCCTGTAGAGTCTGCAGCTTCCTGTAGAGTCTGCAGCTTCCTGTAGAGTCTGCGGTCGTCGGCTTCCTGTAGAGTCTGCGGCCGTCAGCTTCCTGTAGAGTCTGCAGCTTCCTGTAGAGTCTGAAGCTTCCTGTAGAGTCTGCAGCTTCCTGTAGAGTCTGCAGCTTCCTGTAGAGTCTGCAGCTGTCAGCTTCCTGTAGAGTCTGCAGCTGTCAGCTTCCTGTAGAGTCTGCAGCCTTCAGCTTCCTGTAGAGTCTGCAGCTGTCAGCTTCCTGTAGAGTCTGCAGCTTCCTGTAGAGTCTGAAGCTTCCTGTAGAGTCTGCAGCTTCCTGTAGAGTCTGCAGCTTCCTGTAGAGTCTGCGGTCGTCGGCTTCCTGTAGAGTCTGCAGCTTCCTGTAGAGTCTGCAGCTTCCTGTAGAGTCTGCAGCTTCCTGTAGAGTCTGCAGCCGTCTGCTTCCTGTAGAGTCTGCAGCTTCCTGTAGTTCACTGAGAGCAGAGCGATGACGTTGTGCTTCTGTCCTGCAGGGTTTCCAACAGAAGTTCTCATTTCATAGCAAAGAGATCATCGCCATCAGCTGCTCGTGGTGCAAACAGGCCGTAAGTCTGACTGTTTTATCCAGAGTGAGGTCACAGTGAGGTCACTTCCTGTCAGTGAGGTTACTTCCTGTCTGTGTTTCAGTATCACAACAAGGTGACGTGCTTCATGCTGCAGCAGATCGAGGAGTGCTGCTCACTGGGAGCTCACGCTGCCGTCATCATCCCTCCTACCTGGATCCTCAGAGTCCGTAAACCACAGGTACACACACACACACACACACACACATAGACAGACACACACACACACACACACACACACATAGACAGACACACACAGACACACACAGACACACACACATAGACAGACACACACACACACACACGCACGCACATAGACAGACACACACAGACACACACAGACACACACACACACACATAGACAGACACACACAGACACACACAGACACACACACACACACACACACACACAGACACACACAGACACACACACACACACATAGACAGACACACACAGACACACACAGACACACACACACACACACACACACACACATAGACAGACACACACAGACACACACAGACACACACACACACACACACACACACAGACACACACAGACACACACACACACACATAGACAGACACACACAGACACACACAGACACACACACACACACACACACACACAGACACACACAGACACACACACACACACATAGACAGACACACACAGACACACACAGACACACACACACACACACACACACACAGACACACACACACACACACACACACACACACAGACACAGACACAGACACACAACTGCTGATGCCATTTTGTGTGTGTGTGTTTTCAGCAGACGTCTCTGAAGTCCAGTAAAAAGAAGAAAAGAACGTCACTGAAATGCAACAAGTCGAGTAAGAAAGGAGGCGAGGTGAGAAAGAGACGACTAGATATGGATATACACATCCAACAATAATAACCAACCTGCCGCATATATACATATTAAGGCTTTATTAAGGTTGGAGGAAGGTTAATGAGTTGGTATAATATCATGATTTCAGTCTCAGCTGCAGGACGGCCGCTGGAAGCCCTTCCTGCTGAAGCCTCTTCCCTCTCAGCTCATGAAGCCTCTGCTGGTGTTCGTTAACCCGAAGAGTGGCGGGAATCAGGTTAGCCTTTCTAACACACACTGTAATACACACACTGGAATACACACACTGTAATACACACTGTAATACACACACTGTAATACACACACTGGAATACACACAGTGGAATACACACAGTGGAATACACACACTGGAGTACACACACTGTAACACACACACTGTAATACACACACTGTAATACACACACTGGAATACACACTGGAAAACACACACAGTGGAGTACACACCCTGGAATACACACAGTGGAATACACACACTGGAAAACACACCCTGTAATACACACCCTGTAATACACACACTGTAATACACACACTGTAATACACACACCGTAATACACACACCGTAATACACACCCTGGAATACACACACTCTAATACACACACTGTAATACACACACTGGAATACACACACTGTAATACACACACTGTAATACACACACTGGAATACACACACTGTAATACACACACTGGAATACACACTGTAATACACACCCTGTAATACACACACTGTAATACACACACTGTAATACACACACTGGAATACACACACTGTAATACACACACTGGAATACACACTGTAATACACACCCTGTAATACACACACTGGAATACACACACTGTAATACACACAGTGGAATACACACACTCTAATACACACACTGTAATACACACACTGTGATACACACACCGTAATACACACTGTAATACACACACTGGAATACACACACTGGAATACACACACTCTAATACACACACTGTAATACACACACTGGAATACACACACTCTAATACACACACTGTAATACACACACTGGAATACACACACTGTAATACACACAGTGGAATACACACACTCTAATACACACACTGTAATACACACACTGTGATACACACACAGTAATACACACTGTAATACACACACTGGAATACACACACTGTAATACACACACTGGAATACACACACTGTAATACACACACTGTAATACACACACTGGAATACACACACTGTAATACACACACCGTAATACACACTGTAATACACACACTGGAATACACACACTGTAATACACACACTGTAATACACACACCGTAATACACACACTGTAATACACACACCGTAATACACACTGTAATACACACACTGGAATACACACACTGGAATACACACACTGGAATACACACACTGTAATACACACACTCTAATACACACACACTGGAATACACACTGGAATACACACACTGTAATACACACACTGTAATACACACAGTGGAATACACACACTGTAATACACACACTGTAATACACACACTGGAATACACACACTGTAACACACACACTGGAATACACACCCTGGAATACACACACTGGAATACACACACTGGAATACACACTGGAATACACACACTGGAATACACACACACTGGAATACACACCCTGGAGTACACACACACTGGAATACACACACTGGAATACACACACACTGGAATACACACCCTGGAGTACACACACTGGAATACACACACTGGAATACACACACTGTAATACACACACCCTGGAATACACACACTGGAATACACACACTGGAATACACACACTGGAATACACACTGTAATACACACACTGGAATACACACACTGGAATACACACACTGTAATACACACACGGTAATACACACACTGGAATACACACTGGAATACACACTGGAATACACACCCTGGAATACACACACTGGAATACACACACTGTAATACACACACTGTAATACACACCCTGGAATACACACAGTGTAATACACACACACTGGAATACACACACTGTAATACACACTGGAATACACACACTGTAATACACACCCTGTAATACACACAGTGGAGTACACACACTGTAATACACACACTGGAATACACACTGGAATACACACACTGGAATACACACACTGGAATACACACACTGTAATACACACACGGTAATACACACACTGGAATACACACTGGAATACACACTGGAATACACACCCTGGAATACACACACTGGAATACACACACTGTAATACACACACTGTAATACACACCCTGGAATACACACAGTGTAATACACACACACTGGAATACACACACTGGAATACACACACTGGAATACACACACTGGAATACACACACTGTAATACACACTGGAATACACACACTGTAATACACACCCTGTAATACACACAGTGGAGTACACACACTGTAATACACACACTGGAATACACACACTGGAATACACACACTGTAATACACACACTGGAATACACACACTGGAATACACACACACTGGAATACACACTGTAATACACACACTGGAATACACACACTGGAATACACACACTGGAATACACACACACTGGAATACACACACACTGTAATACACACTGTAATACACACTGTAATACACACACTGTAATACACACACAGGAATACACACACTGTAATACACACACTGTAATACACACACAGGAATACACACACTGGAATACACACACTGTAATACACACACTGGAATACACACACTGGAATACACACTGTAATACACACACTGGAGTACACACACTGGAATACACACACTGGAATACACACTGTAATACACACACTGTAATACACACACTGGAATACACACACTGTAATACACACACTGTAATACACACCCTGGAATACACACAGTGTAATACACACACACTGGAATACACACACTGTAATACACACTGGAATACACACACTGTAATACACACCCTGTAATACACACAGTGGAGTACACACACTGTAATACACACACTGGAATACACACTGGAATACACACACTGGAATACACACACTGGAATACACACACTGTAATACACACACTGGAATACACACTGGAATACACACTGGAATACACACCCTGGAATACACACACTGGAATACACACACTGTAATACACACACTGTAATACACACCCTGGAATACACACAGTGTAATACACACACACTGGAATACACACACTGTAATACACACACTGGAATACACACACTGGAATACACACACTGTAATACACACTGGAATACACACACTGTAATACACACCCTGTAATACACACAGTGGAGTACACACACTGTAATACACACACTGGAATACACACACTGGAATACACACACTGGAATACACACACTGTAATACACACTGTAATACACACACTGGAATACACACACTGGAATACACACACTGGAATACACACACACTGGAATACACACACACTGTAATACACACTGTAATACACACTGTAATACACACACTGTAATACACACACAGGAATACACACACTGTAATACACACACTGTAATACACACACAGGAATACACACACTGGAATACACACACTGTAATACACACACTGGAATACACACACTGGAATACACACTGTAATACACACACTGGAGTACACACACTGGAATACACACACTGGAATACACACTGTAATACACACACTGTAATACACACACTGGAATACACACACTGGAATACACACACTGGAATACACACTGTAATACACACACTGTAATACACACACTGTAATACACACACTGGAATACACACACTGTAATACACACACTCTAATACACACACACTGGAATACACACTGTAATACACACACTGTAATACACACACTGGAATACACACACTGTAATACACACACTGGAATACACACACTGTAATACACACACTGTAATACACACACTGGAATACACACACTGTAACACACACACTGGAATACACACCCTGGAATACACACACTGGAATACACACTGGAATACACACACTGGAATACACACACACTGGAATACACACAGTGGAAAACACACACTGTAATACACACACTGTAATACACACACTGGAATACACACACTGTAACACACACACTGGAATACACACCCTGGAATACACACACTGGAATACACACACTGGAATACACACTGGAATACACACACTGGAATACACACACACTGGAATACACACAGTGGAATACACACACTGTAATACACACACTGTAATACACACACTGTAATACACACCCTGGAATACACACACTGGAATACACACACTGGAACACACACACTGTGGAATACACACACTGGAATACACACACTGGAATACACACTGGAATACACACACTGTAATACACACACTGGAATACACACACTGGAATACACACACTGGAATACACACTGTAATACACACACTGTAATACACACACTGTAATACACACACTGTAATACACACCCTGGAATACACACACTGGAATACACACACTGGAATACACACACTGGAATACACACACTGTAATACACACACGGTAATACACACACTGGAATACACACTGGAATACACACTGGAATACACACACTGGAATACACACACTGTAATACACACTGGAATACACACACTGTAATACACACACTGTAATACACACACTGGAATACACACAGTGGAATACACACACTGTAATACACACACTGGAATACACACAGTGGAATACACACACTGGAATACACACACTGGAATACACACACTGGAATACACACACTGTAATACACACACTGTAATACACACCCTGGAATACACACAGTGTAATACACACACACTGGACTACACACACTGTAATACACACACTGGAATACACACACTGGAATACACACACTGTAATACACACACTGGAATACACACACTGGAATACACACTGTAATACACACACTGGAGTACACACACTGGAATACACACACTGGAATACACACTGTAATACACACACTGTAATACACACACTGGAATACACACACTGGAATACACACACTGGAATACACACTGTAATACACACACTGTAATACACACACTGTAATACACACACTGGAATACACACCCTGGAATACACACACTGGAATACACACACTGTAATACACACACTGTAATACACACACTGTAATACACACTGTAATACACACACTGGAATACACACACTGGAATACACACACTGGAATACACACACTGTAATACACACACTGTAATACACACACTGGAATACACACTGGAATACACACACTGGAGTACACACACTGTAATACACACACTGGAGTACACACACTGTAATACACACACTGTAATACACACACTGGAATACACACTGGAATACACACACTGGAATACACACACTGTAATACACACACTGGAGTACACACACTGTAATACACACACTGTAATACACACACTGGAATACACACTGTAATACACACACTGGAATACACACACTGTAATACACACACTGGAATACACACTGGAATACACACACTGGAATACACACACTGGAGTACACACACTGTAATACACACACACTGGAATACACACCCTGGAGTACACACACTGGAATACACACACTGGAATACACACACTGTAATACACACACACTGGAATACACACACTGTAATACACACTGTAATACACACACTGGAATACACACACTGTAATACACACAGTGGAGTACACACACTGTAATACACACACTGTAATACACACACTGTAATACACACACTGGAATACACACACACTGGAACACACACACTGTAATACACACAGTGGAAAACACACAGTGGAAAACACACACTATAATACACACACTGGAATACACACACTGGAATACACACACACTGGAATACACACACTGGAATACACACACTGTAATACACACACTGTAATACACACACACTGGAATACACACTGGAATACACACACTGTAATACACACACAGTGGAATACACACAGTGGAATACACACACTGGAATACACACACTGTAATACACACACTGGAATACACACACTGGAATACACACTGTAATACACACACTGTAATACACACATTGTAATATACACACTGGAATACACACACTGTAATACACACACACTGGAATACACACACTGTAATACACACACTGTAATATACACACTGGAATACACACACTGTAATACACACACACTGGAATACACACACTGTAATACACACACACTGGAATACACACACTGGAATACACACACTGGAATACACACACACTGGAATACACACAGTGATAAACACACACTGTAATACACACACTGGAATACACACACTGTAATACACACACTGTAATACACACACACTGGAATACACACACAGTGATAAACACACACTGTAATACACACACTCTAATACACACACTGTAATACACACAGTGAATATATTCTGCTTTTGCCTCTTGAACTAAATAAATTATGTTTTTATAATTTGTATTATTTTAAGTTAAATAAAATGTTCTGTTTGTGTCAGGGAGCAAAGATCATCCAGTCCTTCATGTGGTACCTGAACCCTCGGCAGGTGTTCGACCTCACCAAAGGTGGACCCAGAGAAGGGTAAAGAGAGGCGCCTCTTCCTTTACTTCCTTTACTTCCTTTACTTCCTTCACTTCCTTCACTTCCTTCACTTCCTTCCCTTCCTTCACTTCACTTCCTTCACTTCCTTCACTTCCTTCACTTCCTCCACTTCCTCCACTTCCTTCACTTCCTTCACTTCCTTCACTTCCTTCACTTCCTCCATTTCCTTCACTTCCTTCACTTCCTTCACTTCCTTCACTTCCTCCACTTCCTCCACTTCCTTCACTTCCTTCACTTCCTTCCTCCCGTCAGTCTCAGGTGAAACTAACCATCCATGCTTTACTTCCTGTTTCCTGCAGGTTGGAGCTGTACGCCAAAGTGCCCAACCTGAGGATCCTGGCCTGCGGAGGAGACGGGACAGTGAGTCTTCCACATGTATCAGCATGTATGAGATCATGTGTTCAGAGCTCTAACACAACTCTACTGAGCTCTAACTCTCTGTGTGCAGGTCGGATGGCTGCTGTCTGAGTTAGACCTGCTGAAGGTCCATCCTCAGCCTCCCGTAGCCATCCTTCCTCTGGGAACCGGCAACGACCTGGCCAGGACCCTCAACTGGGGAGGGGTGAGTTCTGCTTGAGCTCTAAATCTCTACTGAGCTCTAATACAACATTACTGAGCTCTAACACAACTCTACTGAGCTCTAACACTACTAAACTGAGCTCTAACACATCTATACTGAGCTCTACCACATCTCTACTGAGCTCTACCACATCTCTACTGAGCTCTAACACTACTATACTGAGCTCTAACACATCTCTACTGAGCTCTAACACTACTATACTGAGCTCTAACACATCTCTACTGAGCTCTAATACATCTCTACTGAGCTCTAACACATCTCTACTGAGCTCTAACACTACTATACTGAGCTCTAACACTACTATATTGAGCTCTAACACAACTATACTGAGCTCTAAATCTCTACTGAGCTCTAACACATCTCTACTGAGCTCTAACACATCTCTACTGAGCTCTAACACATCTCTACTGAGCTCTAACACAACTATACTGAGCTCTACCACAACTCTACTGAGCTCTAACACATCTCTACTGAGCTCTGACACATCTCTACTGAGCTCTGACACATCTCTACTGAGCTCTAACTCATCTCTACTGAGCTCTAACACATCTCTACTGAGCTCTAACACAACTATACTGAGCTCTACCACAACTCTACTGAGCTCTAACACATCTCTACTGAGCTCTAACACATCTCTACTGAGCTCTGACACATCTCTACTGAGCTCTGACACATCTCTACTGAGCTCTGACACATCTCTACTGAGCTCTAACTCATCTCTACTGAGCTCTAACACATCTCTACTGAGCTCTAACACAACTCTACTGAGCTCTAACACATCTCTACTGAGCTCTAACACAACGCTACTGAGCTCTAACACTACTCTACTGAGCTCTAACACTACTCTACTGAGCTCTAACACATCTCTACTGAGCTCTAACACTACTATACTGAGCTCTAACACAACTCTACTGAGCTCTAACACATCTCTACTGAGCTCTAACACAACTCTACTGAGCTCTACTACAAGTCTACTGAGCTCTAACACATCTCTACTGAGCTCTAACACATCTCTACTGAGCTCTAACACATCTCTACTGAGCTCTAACACCTCTCTACTGAGCTCTAACACAACTATACTGAGCTCTAACACAACTATACTGAGCTCTAACACAATTATACTGAGCTCTAACACCTCTCTACTGAGCTCTAACACATCTCTACTGAGCTCTAACACAACTATACTGAGCTCTAACACATCTCTACTGAGCTCTGACACAACTATACTGAGCTCTAATACATCTCTACTGAGCTCTAATACATCTCTACTGAGCTCTAACACAACTCTACTGAGCTCTAACACATCTCTACTGAGCTCTAACACATCTCTACTGAGCTCTAACACAACTATATTGAGCTCTAACACAACTCTACTGAGCTCTAACACATCTCTACTGAGCTCTAACACTACTCTACTGAGCTCTACCACAACTCTACTGAGCTCTAACACTACTATACTGAGCTCTACCACTACTCTACTGAGCTCTAACACTACTATACTGAGCTCTAACACTACTCTACTGAGCTCTAACACAACTCTACTGAGCTCTAACACTACTATACTGAGCTCTAACACATCTCTACTGAGCTCTAACACATCTCTACTGAGCTCTAAATCTCTACTGAGCTCTAACACATCTCTACTGAGTTCTAACACATCTCTACTGAGCTCTAACACAACTCTACTGAGCTCTAACACAACTATACTGAGCTCTAACACATCTCTACTGAGCTCTAACACAACTCTACTGAGCTCTAACACAACTATACTGAGCTCTAACACTACTATACTGAGCTCTAACACATCTCTACTGAGCTCTAACACTACTCTACTGAGCTCTAACACAACTCTACTGAGCTCTAACACATCTCTACTGAGCTCTAACACATCTCTACTGAGCTCTAACACAACTCTACTGAGCTCTAACACATCTCTACTGAGCTCTAACACAACTATACTGAGCTCTAACACAACTCTACTGAGCTCTAACACATCTCTACTGAGCTCTAACACATCTCTACTGAGCTCTAACACCACTATACTGAGCTCTAACACAATTCTACTGAGCTCTAACACTACTCTACTGAGCTCTAACACAATTCTACTGAGCTCTAACACATCTATACTGAGCGCTAACACAACTATACTGAGCTCTAAAACATCTTTACTGAGCTCTAACACATCTCTACTGAGCTCTAACACAACTATACTGAGCTCTAACACATCTCTACTGAGCTCTAACACATCTCTACTGAGCTCTAACACTACTATACTGAGCTCTAACACAACTCTGAGCTCTAACACAACTCTACTGAGCTCTAACACAACTCTGAGCTCTAACACAACTCTACTGAGCTCTAACACAACTCTACTGAGCTCTAAATCTCTACTGAGCTCTAACACATCTCTACTGAGCTCTAACACAACTCTACTGAGCTCTAACACAACTATACTGAGCTCTAACACAACTCTACTGAGCTCTAACACAACTCTACTGAGCTCTAACACCTCTCTACTGAGCTCTAACACAACTCTACTGAGCTCTAACACAATTCTACTGAGCTCTAACACATCTATACTGAGCGCTAACACAACTATACTGAGCTCTAAAACATCTTTACTGAGCTCTAACACATCTCTACTGAGCTCTAACACAACTATACTGAGCTCTAACACATCTCTACTGAGCTCTAACACATCTCTACTGAGCTCTAACACTACTATACTGAGCTCTAACACAACTCTGAGCTCTAACACAACTCTACTGAGCTCTAACACAACTCTGAGCTCTAACACAACTCTACTGAGCTCTAACACAACTCTACTGAGCTCTAAATCTCTACTGAGCTCTAACACATCTCTACTGAGCTCTAACACAACTCTACTGAGCTCTAACACAACTATACTGAGCTCTAACACATCTATACTGAGCTCTAACACAACTCTACTGAGCTCTACCACATGTCTACTGAGCTCTACCACATCTCTACTGAGCTCTAACACAACTATACTGAGCTCTAACACATCTCTACTGAGCTCTAACACAACTCTACTGAGCTCTAACACCTCTCTACTGAGCTCTAACACAACTCTACTGAGCTCTAACACATCTCTACTGAGCTCTAACACATCTATACTGAGCTCTAACACATCACTACTGAGCTCTAACACTACTATACTGAGCTCTAATGCTCTCCTCCTCCCGTTGCCAGGGTTACACCGATGAACCCATAACGAAGATCCTCTCTCACGTGGAGGACGGGAACGTTCTCCAGCTGGACCGGTGGAACCTGAACGTGGAGGCGAACCCTGAAGCTCGACCGGAGGACCACGACGAGCATCAGACCGACAAGGTTTGTGTCGATGTGACAGAAGAGACTCGGGTCGACCCCGTCTCCTCCGTCCATCCTTCCTTTCTTCCATCCTTCCTTCCTTCCTCCTTTCCTCCCTCCCTTACTCCTTTCTTTCTTTCCTTACTTACTTCCTTCCTTCCTTCTCTCCTTACTTCCTTCCTCTTTTTCTCATTAATCCTTTCCTTCCTTCCTTCCTTCCTTCCCTCCCTCCTTACTCCTGTCCTTCCTTCCTTCCTTCCTTCCATCCTCCTTTACTTCCTCCCTTCCTTCTCTCATAAATTCCTTCCTCTTTTCATCCTTACTCCCTCCCTTCCTTCCTTCCTTCCTCCCTTCCTTCTCTCCTTACTTCCTTCCTCTTTTTCTCATTAATCCTTTCCTTCCTTCCTTCCTTCCTTCCTTCCTTCCTTCCTTCCTCCCTTCCTTCTCTCCTTACTTCCTTCCTCTTTTCCTCCTTAAGTCATTCCTTGACCTGAGGACAACAGGAGGGTTAAAGACGCCTGACAGAAACAGACTCAGTCTTTATTCAGTCAGAGTTTGTCTCCGTGTTGGATCCTGAGCCGGTATGTTTCTGTCTCTCAGCTTCCGATCGACGTCTTCAATAACTACTTCAGTCTGGGCTTCGACGCTCACGTCACGCTGGGCTTCCACGAATCCAGAGGTGAGTCTGACGTCACCTGACCAGCTAGACTACCCATGATGCAACTGTGCAGAGAATGAGCTCCTGTTTATTATTCAGTCTGATCTCACAGCTGATTCTCTGATGAGCTGAAGATTTACTGATCAGTTGTAGCTGATTGGTGGATGAATTTCACTTCCTGGTCTGCTAACGTTGATGACCTCACAGAAACTTCCTGTCATCAAAGCGACTGATGGCTGGAAACGAGTGTGTTCACATCTTCATTCATCTGTTTGTGTTTTAGAGGCAAATCCTGAGAAGTTTAACAGCCGCTTCAGAAATAAGATGTTCTATGCAGGGGTAAGTGTGTGTGTGTGTGTGTGTGTGTGTGTGTGTGTGTGTGTGTGTGTGTGTCAGAGGTATGAAAAGTGCTGTATGAATAGAGTTTGATTGATTGACTCTGTGTGTTTCAGACGGCCTTCTCAGACTTCCTCAGTGGGAGCTCCAAAGATCTCGCCAAACACATCAGAGTGGTGGTCAGTGAACGCATCACAGTATTAAACACATCAGAGTGGTGGTCAGTGAACGCATCACAGTATTAAACACATCAGAGTGGTGGTCAGTGAACACATCACAGTATTAAACACATCAGAGTGGTGGTCAGTGAACACATCAGAGTGGTGGTCAGTGAACGCATCACAGTGTTAAACACATCACAGTGGTGGTCAGTGAACGCATCACAGTGTTAAACACATCACAGTGGTGGTCAGTGAACGCATCACAGCGGTGGTCAGTAAACACATCACAGTATTAAACACATCACAGTATTAAACACATCACAGTGGTGGTCAGTGAACGCATCACAGCGGTGGTCAGTAAACACATCACAGTATTAAACACATCACAGTGTTAAACACATCACAGTGGTGGTCAGTGAACGCATCACAGTGTTAAACACATCACAGTGGTGGTCAGTGAACGCATCACAGCGGTGGTCAGTAAACACATCACAGTATTAAACACATCACAGTGGTGGTCAGTGAACGCATCACAGCGGTGGTCAGTAAACACATCACAGTGGTGGTCAGTAAACACATCACAGTGGTGGTCAGTGAACGCATCACAGTGATGGTCAGTGAACGCATCACAGTGGTGGTCAGTAAACACATCACAGTGGTGGTCAGTTAACGCATCACAGTGGTGGTCAGTAAACACATCACAGTGGTGGTCAGTTAACGCATCACAGTGGTGGTCAGTGAACGCATCACAGTGGTGGTCAGTGAACGCATCACAGTGTTAAACTTGTTGTTTGTGTTCAGTGTGACGGCACCGACCTGACAACCAAAGTCCAGGAGATGAAGTTACAGTGTCTGCTCTTCCTCAACATCCCCAGGTTGGTTTTCTGTCCAGTGTGGATCACTTTAGATCACTTTAGATCAGTGTGGATCACTTTAGATCAGTTTAGATCAGTATGGATCACTTTAGATCACTTTAGATCAGTGTGGATCACTTTAGATCAGTGTGGATCACTTTAGATCAGTTTGGATCACTTTAGATCAGTGTGGATCACTTTAGATCAGTTTGGATCAGTGTGGATCACTTTAGATCAGTGTGGATCACTTTAGATCAGTGTGGATCACTTTAGATCAGTTTGGATCAGTTTGGATCACTTTAGATCACTTTAGATCACTTTAGATCAGTTTGGATCAGTTTGGATCACTTTAGATCAGTGTGGATCACTTTAGATCACTTTAGATCAGTTTGGATCAGTTTGGATCACTTTAGATCACTTTAGATCAGTTTGGATCAGTTTGGATCACTTTAGATCACTTTAGATCACTTTAGATCAGTTTGGATCAGTTTGGATCACTTTAGATCAGTTTGGATCACTTTAGATCACTTTAGATCTCCTCCTCTGCAGGTACTGTGCCGGCACCGTGCCGTGGGGTCACCCCGGCGAGCATCAGGACTTCGAGCCGCAGCGCCATGACGACGGCTGCATCGAGGTCATCGGCTTCACCATGACATCACTGGTGAGAGACGTCTGATTGGCTGACAGGACAGCAGCTGATTGGCTGCTCAGTGTCATATATATATTAGTTTAAAGCATCATTAATATTAAATTAAGTTTTACATTCACAGTTTTTGTTCTTTGACTTTATTAGATTTTATATTTCTTACATTATAAACATGAAGTTTAACAGAGCTCACTGAGCCGTGTCACAGCTCATACACGTTGCCATGGTTACCACCCTGCGGCTGTGTTCTCAGGCCACGCTGCAGGTGGGGGGGCACGGCGAGCGGCTCCACCAGTGTAAAGAAGTCACTCTCACCACCTTCAAGTCCATCCCCATGCAGGTGGACGGAGAACCCTGCAAGCTGGCTCCGTCCGTGATCCGCATCAGCCTCAGGAACCAGGCCAACATGGTGCAGAAGGCCAAGAGGAGGGTCTCCATGCCCCACCTCAACGAGTAACATCCTGCTACTACACACTAAATACACAAACAGCTGTTAATGATGTCATCATTAGGACTGTTAAACTCATACAGTGTGTGTGTGTGTGTGTGTGTGTGTGTGTGTAGTCAGCAGCTGGTTCCTGAGCAGCTGCAGATCAGAGTGAACCGGATCACCATGGCGGCGTACGAGGCTCTGCACTATGATAAAGACCAGCTGAAGGAGGCCTGTGAGTCAATGTCCAACCAACCAACCAACCAACCAACCAACCAACCAACCAACCAACCAACCAACCAACCAATCAATCAATCAATCAGTCAATCAGTCAATCAATCAATCAGTCAATCAATCAACCAACCAATCAATCAACCAATCAACCAATCAATCAATCAATCAGTCAATCAGTCAATCAATCAATCAGTCAATCAATCAACCAACCAATCAATCAATCAGTCAATCAATCAGTCAATCAATCAGTCAACCAATCAACCAATCAATCAATCAGTCAATCAATCAACCAACCAATCAATCAACCAATCAACCAATCAATCAGTCAACCAATCAATCAACCAACCAATCAATCAATCAACCAATCAGTCAATCAATCAACCAATCAGTCAACCAATCAACCAATCAGTCAATCAACCAATCAGTCAACCAATCAGTCAATCAATCAACCAATCAGTCAACCAATCAATCAGTCAACCAACCAATCAATCAGTCAACCAATCAATCAGTCAACCAATCAATCAGTCAACCAATCAGTCAACCAACCAATCAGTCAATCAATCAGTCAACCAATCAATCAATCAACCAACCAACCAATCAGTCAACCAATCAGTCAACCAACCAATCAACCAATCAATCAATCAGTCAACCAACCAACCAACCAGTCAACCAATCAATCAACCAATCAATCAATCAATCAGTCAACCAACCAATCAATCAGTCAACCAATCAATCAATCAATCAACCAATCAACCAGAGTAGTAACAGCTTGTGTGTCTCCGCAGCGACGCCTCTCGGTGTGATCACCGTCCCTGGAGACAGCGACCTGGAGACCTGCCGGCTGCTCATCGAGCGTCTCCATGACAACCTGGAGCAGGTACAGCACAGTGTGTGTGTGTGTGTGTTCTTCACATTATTTACTTTACAATAAGTTGATTTATAGTCAGACAGACAGAGAGACAGACAGACAGACAGACAGACAGACAGACAGACAGACAGACAGACAGACAGACAGACAGACAGACAGACAGACAGACAGACAGACAGACAGACAGACAGACAGACAGACAGTCAGGTGTGAGCAGTGATCAGAGTGTGACTGAGTGATGGTACTTCCTGTTTGTGTCACCAGGACGCCGACGGCCTGAAAGAGTCTCTGAGGTCACCGAAGCTCTCCATGAAGTGGTGTTTCCTCGACTGTAAGTCCAGACCTGCTCCAGACCTGGTCCAGACCTGGTCCAGACCTGGTCCAGACCTGCTCACAGCGTCTCTAACAGTCTCTAGCGGTCTCACAGACTCACTGCTGCCGTCTGTCTTTCAGGTACCACAGCAGACCGGTTCTACAGGATCGACCGGGCTCAGGTAAAATACCACAACCATTTATTTAGCCAATACAAAGTGTCGCTAGCAGCTGCCTCCTGGTCTGCTGTATGGGGGGGGGGGCTAACCCTCCTGGTCTGCTGTATGGAGGGTTAGGGTCAGGGGGACTAATCCTCCTGGTCTGCTGTATGGAGGGTTAGGGTCAGGGGGACTAACCCTCCTGGTCTGCTGTATGGAGGGTTAGGGTCAGGGGGGCTAACCCTCCTGGTCTGCTGTATGGGGGGGGGGCTAACCCTCCTGGTCTGCTGTATGGGGGGGGGCTAACCCTCCTGGTCTGCTGTGTGGAGGGTCAGGGTTAGGGGGACTAACCCTCCTGGTCTGCTGTATGGAGGGTTAGGGTCAGGGGGGCTAATCCTCCTGGTCTGCTGTATGGAGGGTTAGGGTCAGGGGGGCTAATCCTCCTGGTCTGCTGTATGGGGGGGGGGCTAACCCTCCTGGTCTGCTGTATGGAGGGGGACTAACCCTCCTGGTCTGCTGTATGGAGGGGGACTAACCCTGTGCTGTGCTCCATAGTCTGCTCCTCTCCACAAGCACACAGTGGGCTTGGGCTACGTGGCCAAGCAGGGGCCAGGTCCAGTAGACCACCGTCTCCTTGGGAGGTTGGTGCCAGGACCCTGTTGGTTGGTACCAGGACCCTGTTGGTTGGTACCAGGACCCTGTTGGTTGGTGCCAGGACCCTGTTGGGTGGTGCCAGGACCCTGTTGGGTGGTGCCAGGACCCTGTTGGTTGGTACCAGGACCCTGTTGGTTGGTGCCAGGACCCTGTTGGGTGGTGCCAGGACCCTGTTGGTTGGTACCAGGACCCTGTTGGTTGGTGCCAGAACCCTGTTGGGTGGTGCCAGGACCCTGTTGGTTGGTGCCAGGACCCTGTTGGTTGGTACCAGGAACCTGTTGGTTGGTGCCAGGACCCTGTTGGTTGGTGCCAGGACCCTGTTGGGTGGTGCCAGGACCCTGTTGGGTGGTGCCAGGACCCTGTTGGTTGGTGCCAGGACCCTGTTGGTTGGTGTCAGGAACCTGTTGGTTGGGGTCTGACACCAGATGTTTGTTTGGGGCCTCCTTGGACTCCCATTCATTTCTCCAAGCTGATTGGATGGTGAAGTCAGCTGGTGGGGTGTTCTTCCACATATGCCGCCTGGATGGAAGTTGAGGGGGGGGGGGGGGGGGGTTGTAGATGTCTTTATGGATCGGTAGGTGGGGAGGACTTTTGAAGCATCCTTTGAGTGAGTGCTGCTCGCCGGATATGTGGAGGGGGGGGGGGGGGGGGGGTGTTTGATAAGACAGGGAGCCAGGGGAGTGGTGCTGAGCGAATGGTCCCGGTTATGGTTCTCATGGTTGTGTTGAGCTGGGTGTCCACGTAGTGGGTATGGGATGACCTGGACCAGACAGGGGCACCAGGGCCAGACCTGGACCAGACAGGGGCACTAGGGCCAGACCTGGACCAGACAGGGGCACTAGGGCCAGACCTGGACCAGACAGGGGCACTAGGGCCAGACCTGGACCAGACAGGGGCACCAGGGCCAGTGCTGAGGTGCGCAGTGTGGAGGCTGGCGCCCCTCATTTTGCACCAGCGAGCTTGCAGAGCAGGTTATTCCTTGACTTCACCTTAGCTGCCGTCAGATGTTCCTTGAAGGATCGGGTCCTGTCATGTGTTCATCTCTGCGTGTTAAACCCTCACCCTCTTCAGGAGCACCTCAACTACGTGACGGAGATCTCGCAGGAGGAGGTCTACATCCTGGACCCGGAGCTGGTCGTCAAGGAGACGGTGGGCACCTCCCCCGGGATGCCCGACCTGGTGGACTCTGAGGAGCACCAGGACCAGCAGAGACAGTTCTCCTTCTCCTGCTCCCCCTCCTCCTCCTCCTCCCCCACACCGAGGTGAGCAGCACACACACACACACACACACACACACACACACACACCGAGGTGAGCAGCACACACACACACACACACACACACACACACACACACACACACACACCGAGGTGAGCAGCAGAAACATAAATATCATTCGATATAAAGAGAATCATTAATGTGTGTGTGTGTGTGTGTGTGTGTGTGTGTGTGTGTGTGTGTGTGTGTATGTGTGTGTGTGTGTGTGTGTGTGTGTGTGTGTGTGTGTGTGTGTGTGTTACAGAGCGACAGACTTCCAGAACATCTGCAGCCACAGCTCAGGATCCAAGACGGCTCTCTGCAGGTACACACACACACACACACACACACACACATACACACACACACACACACACACACACACACACACACACACACACATATACACACACGCACACACACACACACACACGCACACACACACAGACAGACACACACACACACACACACACACACACACACACACACACTATCTCTAGCTGTCTCTAAATGTCTCTAACTGTCTCTCTCCACAGCCCCTCCAGTGCTACCTCACATCAAACTGAAACAGGTAAACTTACATGTTTCTGTCTCCAGCTGATGTTTAGATGTTAAACAGTTATAACTAAAGTAACTAAAGTAACTAAAGTAACTAAAGTAACTAAAGTAACTGTCAGTAACTTATTGCTCATGGTGTGTTTGTAGAAGCTGAACTGATCAGCTGTGTTAAGACTGAAGACCTGACCAGGGTGAGTCCGACTCATTGATCCTGATCATCTACAGACTGGGTTTATCCTAACGTCTTCAGTCCAGCTGCTGAAGTCCAGCTGCTGAAGTCCAGCTGCTGAAGTCCAGCTGCTGAAGTCCAGCTGCTGAAGTCCAGCTGCTGAAGTCCAGCTGAGAGAAGATGTTGTTGATGTAAAGGGTTAGGGTCAGTCCGTGATGAGGGTTAGGGTCAGTCCGTGATGAGGGTTAGGGTCAGTCCGTGATGAGGGTTAGGGTCAGTCCGTGATGAGGGTTAGGGTCAGTCCGTGATGAGGGTTAGGGTCAGTCCGTGATGAGGGTTAGGGTCAGTCAGTGATGAGGGTTAGGGTCAGTCAGAGATGAGACAGTCTTCTGGAGCTTGTTGGATTGATGTGCAGCCTGAGAGGGAAACTTCTTCTTCTCTGTTCTTAACTGAACCTCCAGTCTGTTCTCTGGCAGCTGGGCTGAGGTCATGAATAATGATGTTTGCTTGATGTTTGCAGCTGATGGAGCTGCAGCAGCGGGGGGGCGACCTGCTGCTGCAGGATGCTGCAGGCTGCACGCTGCTGCATCACGCTGTGGAGGCCGGCAGCAACGACATCATCAAGTACCTCATCGACCACGGTCAGTTCATTCATGTTTTATTACAGACTTTACTTTGAAGGCTGGTGACGTTCTGTATATTACATGATAAAATAAACATAATGTACATCTCACAGTCTGCCACCGGGCGGCGCCAGAGGTCTGCTCTCTGTTCCTAGCAGAGCTCTGACTGTGAGCTGAGAGACCACGGACAGAAACTCATCCACAGAGGTCATATCTTTATTACATGATCAAAGACAGCAGCTCTGTGACACTTATCACAGAATAGAAGCTTCATTCAGGAACTGTGTCCAGTAGCAGTTTGATTCTGGTTCCTGGTGGGTTCCTGATGCAGGTTCCTGGTGGGTTCCTGATGCAGGTTCCTGGTGGGTTCCTGATGCAGGTTCCTGGTGGGTTCCTGATGCAGGTTCCTGGTGGGTTCCTGATGCAGGTTCCTGTTTAACTCTTGAACCGACAGGACGATGAGAAGGAGCCCTGAATCCCAGCTGGGTGGAAACATCCTGTGAATGCAGCTCAGTCAGTTTGAATGTGATGAACAACCTTCTGACTGACTCTTTGTCTCTGAAGTGTCTCTGTTTGAACATCTGGGGACCAGGACACATCAGAACGCTAGAACATAAGGTTCTAAGTGTGAGAACATTTGAAGGAACTTTAAAGACATCAGCTGAGCTTTAATAAACCTTTTAAATAGGATGATGTTCCTTTCTCTGCCGTCGCCCCCCAGGAGGACAGGAGGACCCATTCCTCCTTAAACTCTCATCTCTTTGTTTCTTCTGGTAGAGTTCCTCGGGTTTGGAGAACGGACAGGAAGTGACAGGAAGTGACAGGAAGTGGATAAACAACTATAGACTAATATCCACATTAACGTCCTCGCAGTAGATAACCAGCTGAACATGTTTCTGAGGGTTAGGGTTAGGGCTGGGGGGGGGGGGGTAGGGTTAGCAGGCAGTCTGTATGTCAGTCCTGGACGATGGTGATGTCATTTATAGACCTCTGTCCATGGTCCTGACTCCTGATCTCATCTCTAACCCTATAAAGGCCTTAAAGGGAAACGACCCCATGACCTTTCAGAGCTGGTTGATGTTAGGGTTAGGGTTAGGGCTGGGGGGGGTTAGGGTTAGGGCTGGGGGGGGGGGGGTTAGGGTTAGGGTCTCTGTAACTGACTGCATGTGGTTATAATAAAGGTGTTACATGTTCATATGGGTTTAAGCTGAAATGTGTTTCTGTCTTGTTTCAGTTCCCACATCTCACCTGGACCTCACAGAGACAGAGACGTAAGAGAAGTCATTTACCAGCTTAACCAGTTTAACCAGTTTAACCTGTTTAACCTGTTTAACCAGTTTAACCAGTTTAACCTGTTTAACCTGTTTAACCTGTTTAACCAGTTTAACCAGTTTAACCAGTTTAACCTGTTTAACCAGTTTAACTAGTTTAACCTGTTTAACCAGTTTAACCAGTTTAACCTGTTTAACCAGTTTAACCAGTTTAACCTGTTTAACCAGTTTAACCAGTTTAACCAGTTT
>NC_070582.1:320000-327500 GCF_027409825.1 Scomber japonicus | reverse complement strand
TTTAAGATCAGCAATGATACCTCTGATCCTGGACCCAGGCCAGCCGTCTGCAGAGTTCCTCATTCAGACCAATCAGCACCACGAGGTTAGAGCCTCCACACTGGTTCAGACCAATCAGCACCATGAGGTTAGAGCCTCCACACTGGTTCAGACCAATCAGCACCATGAGGTTAGAGCCTCATACTCCACACTGGTTCAGACCAATCAGCACCATGAGGTTAGAGCCTCCACACTGGTTCAGACCAATCAGCACCATGAGGTTAGAGCCTCATACTCCACACTGGTTCAGACCAATCAGCACCATGAGGTTAGAGCCTCCACACTGGTTCAGACCAATCAGCACCATGAGGTTAGAGCCTCCACACTGGTTCAGACCAATCAGCACCATGAGGTTAGAGCCTCATACTCCACACTGGTTCAGACCAATCAGCACCATGAGGTTAGAGCCTCCACACTGGTTCAGACCAATCAGCACCATGAGGTTAGAGCCTCCACACTGGTTCAGA
Source organism: Scomber japonicus (assembly GCF_027409825.1). NCBI lineage: Eukaryota > Metazoa > Chordata > Actinopteri > Scombriformes > Scombridae > Scomber > Scomber japonicus. The sequence goes on along the minus strand of NC_070582.1, from coordinate 326,994 downwards.
CCAATCAGCACCATGAGGTTAGAGCCTCATACTCCACACTGGTTCATAATGATCAAACTAAAACGCCAACAATACACCAAGAGTCCTGGACCCCTAACCCTAACCCATCCTGGACCCTAACCCATCCTGGACCCTAACCCATCCTGAACCCTAACCCTAGCCCATCCTGGACCCTAACCCATCCTGGACCCTAACCCATCCTGGACCCTAACCCATCCTGGACCCTAACCCATCCTGAACCCTAACCCATCCTGGACCCTAAAACGCCAACAATACAATACACGAAGAGTCCTGAACATAACACACGAGAGATGAGACACATTTTAACACGTGGTCTGTAGACCAGTTACCTTGCAACGGTCTACTCTCCAGGGATATTCATGTTGCCATGGCAATAAGAACTCAGACAGGAACGTTTCCCAACACGCTGACGACACACTTATCGATATTATCTCTGAACAAGGAAGAATGATTGAAACCAGTCAGAAGAACCTCGGAGTCAAAATGACCCTGAAACAACTGGAGACCGGTCTGGTATCGGCAGGCTAGAGGTACGGAGACCAGTCTGGTATCGGCAGGCTAGAGGTACGGAGACCAGTCTGGTATCGGCAGGCTAGAGGTAAGGAGACCAGCCTGGTATCGGCAGGCTAGAGGTACGGAGACCAGTCTGGTATCGGCAGGCTAGAGGTACGGAGACCAGTCTGGTATCAGCAGGCTGGAGACCAGTCTGGTATCGGTAGACTAGAGGTAAGGAGACCAGTCTGGTATCGGCAGGCTGGAGACCAGTCTGGTATCGGTAGACTAGAGGTAAGGAGACCAGTCTGGTATCGGCAGGCTAGAGGTACGGAGACCAGTCTGGTATCGGCAGGCTAGAGGTACGGAGACCAGTCTGGTATCGGTAGACTAGAGGTAAGGAGACCAGTCTGGTATCGGCAGGCTAGAGGTACGGAGACCAGTCTGGTATCGGCAGGCTAGAGGTACGGAGACCAGTCTGGTATCGGCGGGCTAGAGGTACGGAGACCAGCCTGGTATCGGCAGGCTAGAGGTACGGAGACCAGCCTGGTATCGGCGGGCTAGAGGTACGGAGACCAGCCTGGTATCGGCAGGCTAGAGGTACGGAGACCAGTCTGGTATCGGCAGGCTAGAGGTACGGAGACCAGTCCGGTATCGGCAGGCTTTAGGTACGGAGACCAGTCCGGTATCGGCAGGCTAGAGGTACGGAGACCAGTCTGGTATCGGCAGGCTAGAGGTACGGAGACCAGTCTGGTATCGGTAGACTAGAGGTACGGAGACCAGTCTGGTATCGGCAGGCTGGAGACCAGTCTGGTATCGGTAGACTAGAGGTACGGAGACCAGTCTGGTATCGGCAGGCTAGAGGTACGGAGACCAGTCTGGTATCGGCAGGCTAGAGGTACAGAGACCAGTCTGGTATCGGCAGGCTGGAGGTACGGAGACCAGTCTGGTATCGGCAGGCTGGAGACCAGTCTGGTATCGGCAGGCTGGAGGTACGGAGACCGGTCTGGTATCGGCAGGCTAGAGGTACGGAGACCAGTCTGGTATCGGCAGGCTAGAGGTACGGAGACCAGTCTGGTATCGGCAGGCTAGAGGTACGGAGACCAGTCTGGTATCGGCAGGCTAGAGGTACGGAGACCGGTCTGGTATCGGTAGGCTAGAGGTACGGAGACCAGTCTGGTATCGGTAGGCTAGAGGTACGGAGACCAGTCTGGTATCGGTAGGCTAGAGGTACGGAGACCAGTCTGGTATCGGCAGGCTAGAGGTACGGAGACCGGTCTGGTATCGGCAGGCTAGAGGTACGGAGACCAGTCTGGTATCAGGGAGACATACATGAAACTGAAACTGATGAGAAAAGCTCAAAAATCAATCAACACCAGAATGAAGCAACACGAGTTGGTTAATAAGAACTTTACTTTACTGCAGTCAGGTCGAACCGTTCCAGACACTAAAGGTTTAGAGAGGAACCCGATCCCATCGTGCCCCAAACTACATACATACTGTTCTATATCTGAGGTTTACTTTAATATAAACTCAGACAAGTTAACAGCTCAGAACATGAAACTGTGACTGAGTTTGGACTCATCAGGAGTGGATGGAGGAAGGGTTCAGATGAGTCGCTACTACTTTTATCTTTATTTTATTTATTTGTGTTAATTAACTTTTGTAACTCAGTGATCATGTTTCACTCTGTTTGTGTAAAAGTCAATAAAAATATTGTTGGAAAAGAAAAAACAGGCTTTGTGAAGTTTTTAATAAAATATATAAATATATATTATAATAAATGATACAGAAGCAGAGATTGTTTTATTTCTTGATGCTGAAACTGTTTGACCGTGTGGAACAGGACTTCCTGTTTTACACACTTCCTGTTTTACACACTTCCTGTTTTACACACTCGGTCCAAAATGGGTTTTAAGGATGAAGCTGGTTTATAATTCAGCTTTGACGCGTTTCAGGACAGAAGCAGCAGACAGGAAGTTATAAATGAAATATGACAGACCTCCCTCTGGAGGTTCTGAGTAAAACTGGATGAAGCCCGACGTAGACCGGCGACCAATAAGAGACTTTGGTCATTTGGGTTTTAAGAGTCAACCAGACCATGTTAAAGAAGACATAGACCTGTTCAACTGGGTCCGTTCTCAGCCAGGTGGGTCCGGACCTTGAACAGGTCTATGTCTTCTTTAACATGGTCTGGTATCAGTCTAGGTCTACATACCGAGGATCATTAGGAATATTATATCCAATTATTTCTCCCATGACTCTTAAAACCCAAATGACCAAAGTCTCTTATTGGTCGCCGGTCTACCTCGGGCTTCATCCAGTTTTATAATAGAGGGTTCGGGTTTGCCAGAACCTGTAGAGGGAGGTCCAGTGAAATCAGGAATTGTTTTATTTTCTCTTCTCAGGCTGTGAATATAAAGCCTCAGAGTAGTTTTTAAAGGTTCTATGAATTTCTTCTCGATCATATTTTAATGAATTTGATAAAGAGTCAGAGTCAGGGTCAGGGTCAGGGTCAGGGTTAGAGTTAGGGTTAGGGTCAGGGTCAGGGTCAGGGTTAGGGTCAGGGTCAGGGTTAGAGTTAGGGTTAGGGGTCCTGCTGGGCTCCTGTTGACCAAACCGTCACTAACAGACTCCACGAGGGGTCATGAGAGATCCTTGGAGGGTCACACAGACCTCCATGTCAGAGCCACCGGTACCCTGACTGCTGTTAGGTACCAGAACCCTCAGTGGGTCCCAGTTCCTCCCGGTTCCTCCCGGTTCCTCCTGGTTCCTCCCGGTTCCTCCGTCTCGAAATGAAACTTTCCATTATTCAGTCTCCGTAGAACCGTAGAACATTCTCAGAAGGGTTCTCACTGTGGACGGAGTTAAAGCAGAGAACACACTTCTTCCCAAAACATCAGTAGACGCCTCGTACGTCTGACGTGAGAACAGGAAGAGGAACAGGAAGAGGAACAGGAAGAGGAACAGGAAGAGGAACAGGAAGTGACCTAATGAGAACATAAGAACGCTGTGACTTGATCTCATGTGTTTCTGATTCTTTGTTCTGTTATAAAAAACAACAACATGCACATTTATGTATTTCATTATTTCATACTGAGATTCACCTGACCTCCACACACACACACACACACACACACACACACACACACACACACACACACACACACTCACACATACTCACACACACACACACACACATACACACACACACACACACACACACACACACACTCACACACACTCACACACACACACACACACACACACACACTCCTCCTCTATGAGACAGAAACTTTATGTTAATGAGCTTGTTTTTGTCCTGCAGGATTAAAGCTTGTGACGTCACAGTGTGTGTGTGTGTGTGTGTGTGTGTGTGTGTGTGTGTGTGTGTGTGTGTGTGTGTGTGTGTGTGTGTGTGTGTGTGAGGGGAGGAGAGGGAGGACAGGGGGGGGGGGGGGGGGGGGGTGAGGAGCAGCAGCTGTGCTCCTGCAGCGTCAGAAGGCAACGACTCCTCGGATCGACCGGCTGCTCCGCTGAAGCTCAAAGTAAGTTTGTTTTTATCAAACGTCAGAAAAATAATTTACAGGAATCGATCAGCTGATTGATCAGCTGTTAATCAGCTGGTGATTGATCAGCTGATTGATCAGCTGTTAATCAGCTGTTAATCAGCTGGTGATTGATCAGCTGATCAGGAAATATTAATAGTTAGTTTTTAACTGTGTTCCAGCTTCTTAAATGTTGTTTTATATTTGCTGCTTTTTGTTATTTATGAAGTTTGATCAGTTTCATCTCAGTAACCCATCCTGGACCCTAACCCATCCTGGACCCTAACCCTAACCCATCCTGGACCCTAACCCATCCTGGACCCTAACCCTAACCCATCCTGGACCCTAACCCTGACTCATCCTGGATGAACATCGAACAGACATCGATACTTAATCTCCTATTAAAGTTCTGTCTTTACTCTGCAGACCCAAAATAGACTGAAAAGAACAACAAGAACCTTTTCCTCAAAAGTATTATTAACAGGGTCCAGGGTGGGTTAGGGCTAGGGTCCAGGATTAGGGTTAGGGTATAAAGCATCAACATGTTCAGACCCTCCTCCCATAGCGGGTCATACAGGGCAGGAGGAGCAGATACAGGTGGGAACCTTTATATGGACATTTGATCAGAGGTGTCAGATTTATATCATTCTGGTATCGGCAGGCTAGAGGTACGGAGACCAGTCTGGTATCGGCAGGCTAGAGGTACGGAGACCAGTCTGGTATCGGCAGGCTAGAGGTACGGAGACCAGTCTGGTATCGGCAGGCTAGAGGTACGGAGACCAGTCTGGTATCGGCAGGCTAGAGGTACGGAGACCAGTCTGGTACCGGCAGGCTAGAGGTACGGAGACCAGTCTGGTATCGGCAGGCTAGAGGTACGGAGACCAGTCTGGTATCGGCAGGCTGGAGACCAGTCTGGTATCGGCAGGCTGGAGACCAGTCTGGTATCGGCAGGCTAGAGGTACGGAGACCAGTCTGGTATCGGCAGGCTAGAGGTACGGAGACCGGTCTGGTATCGGCAGGCTAGAGGTACGGAGACCAGTCTGGTATCGGCAGGCTAGAGGTACGGAGACCGGTCTGGTATCGGCAGGCTAGAGGTACGGAGACCAGTCTGGTATCGGCAGGCTAGAGGTACGGAGACCAGTCTGGTATCGGTAGGCTAGAGGAAGGAGACCAGTCTGGTATCGGCAGGCTAGAGACCAGTCTGGTATCGGCAGGCTAGAGGTACGGAGACCAGTCTGGTATCGGCAGGCTAGAGGTACGGAGACCGGTCTGGTATCGGCAGGCTAGAGGTACGGAGACCAGTCTGGTATCGGCAGGCTAGAGGTACGGAGACCGGTCTGGTATCGGCAGGCTAGAGGTACGGAGACCAGTCTGGTATCGGCAGGCTAGAGGTACGGAGACCAGTCTGGTATCGGTAGGCTAGAGGAAGGAGACCAGTCTGGTATCGGCAGGCTAGAGGTACGGAGACCAGTCTGGTATCGGCAGGCTAGAGGTACGGAGACCAGTCTGGTATCGGCAGGCTGGAGGTACGGAGACCAGTCTGGTATCGGCAGGCTAGAGGTACGGAGACCGGTCTGGTATCGGCAGGCTAGAGGTACGGAGACCGGTCTGGTATCGGTAGACTAGAGGAAGGAGACCAGATGTACATGAAACTGAAACTGATGAGAAAAGTTCAAAAATCAATCACCACCAGAATGAAGCAACACGAGTTGGTTAATAAGAACTTTACTTTACTGCAGTCAGATCGAACAGACACAGTTTTATGTCAGTAACCCCGGAAGAGGAGGAAGAGGAGGAAGAGGAGGAAGAGGAGGAAGAGGAGGAAGTTGCTCTGAGTGTTGTTGGACCAGAGGCAGCTTCCCATTCCTTTTCTTCAGGCTGAGATCTCTTTGTTTTCTTATGCAAAGAGGTTTCTATTCAGGGCAGAGAGGGCTGGGGGGGCAGCGGGGGGGGGCAGCAGGGGGGCGGGGAGAGGGGGTTGGGGGGGGGGGGGGGCACTCCTAAGACTTGAGCTGGAATCTGTGTTGAGCTTTATAGAAATGAAACCAGGCTAGAGGAGGCTTTGTTTTGGCTCAATGAATCAGTATTCTTTTGAGGGGGAATCTAAAGGAGCTCTTTCAGACGCTGCTTGGCCTCCTCAACCCCCCCCCCACCGACCCCTCCTCCTGCCCCCACCCCCCTCCCCCCCTCCTCTCCATTGATGGAGGACAGACTGGAGGCCTGCTGAGAGCCGGTTCTGCCTCATAAAAAGCCGCAGGAGGAGTGAGAGGAGCCGGATTTGCTCTGCCAGCTCACGTGTGAAAGAGGAGCGTCGCTTTAATGGAGGCTGAAAGACCCGTCTGTCATTCCTCAGAGCGCACACAGGGGCATTCTGGGTAGCCGGCGCTGTGTTTTACAGAGCGGAGATCTTCATCAGACCCTGAAGGCATCATGAAATGAGTCAGAAATACAAACAGAAACAGAGTGAATACATTAGCCTACATTTATAATCCTGCAGCTGCAACAACACTCAGATTATTCAGATTAACCTGTTTGGGGGGGGGGGGGGGGCTGAGCTGAGGGGCGTGGGGGGGGGGGCTGAGCTGAAGTTTGATCCGGACTAAATTTGGACCATCTGGCCGCATCACAGTCAGACATCGACCGAATAACGATTAACAAAAGAAAACAGTGAAATAACAAACGTTTCCATTTTTCTGTTCAACTGCTGAATGTGTCACTTCCTGTTTAATGTGTCACTTCCTGTTTAATGTGTCACTTCCTGTTTAATGTGTCACTTCCTGTTTAATGTGTCACTTCCTGTGTACAGGATGCGAGGTTTGCTCTCCGTGACGCTGCTGCTGCTCATCCTGACGCTCGCCGTCGACGCCAACAAGAGAGCCAAAAACCACAAAGGTGAGACATTCAAAGAGTGTGACTGTGGTCCCTGAACGCAC
>NC_070582.1:300000-315000 GCF_027409825.1 Scomber japonicus | reverse complement strand
CTTCCTGCTGAACAACTGGAAACCTCCCAGCTTCTTCCTTCAGTGTTGAGCTTTCTGTCCTGTAGTGATGATTCTGTAGCTGATAGTTTAACTTCCTGTTAGTTTGAAGCTTTTTAGTTAAACGTTAAATGAACGTCCAGCAAACGTCCGTCTGCAGACTTTGTTTTCTGACTAATTACTTTATGTATAAATTGGGAAGTTTGGATGTAACGTCACACTCTATAAAATCTATTTTTTAAAGTACAGATTATTGATGCTGTATAAATGAACAAATTAAATACTGTACATTGTTTTGGTGAAGTTTGGTGTGTTTATTGAAATCCTACGATGACATCACTCACTTCTTCTTCTACTGATTATATCTCTGTACTGACTCTATCTCTGCCTGCAAGACAAAACCCAGGATTTAACTTCCAATCAGTCAAGTTACATATTCTTTATATTTGAGCTCTATATCACTAAATCTACTTTTAGATCAAAGTTTATCACTTATATGAGGAATGTAACGCACAGACAGACCATCAGGTTGTGTTATGGTTGCTATAGATACAGGTTGTGTTATGGTTGCTATAGATACAGGTTGTGTTATGGTTGCTATAGATACAGGTTGTGCTATGGTTGCTATAGATACAGCAGGTTGTGCTATGGTTGCTATAGATAAGGTTGTACTATGGTTGCTATAGATACAGGTTGTGTTATGGTTGCTATAGATACAGGTTGTGTTATGGTTGCTATAGATACAGCAGGTTGTGTTATGGTTGCTATAGATACAGGTTGTTCTATGGTTGCTATAGATACAGCAGGTTGTGCTATGGTTGCTATAGATACAGCAGGTTGTGTTATGGTTGCTATAGATACAGGTTGTGTTATGGTTGCTATAGATACAGGTTGTGTTATGGTTGCTATAGATACAGGTTGTGTTATGGTTGCTATAGATACAGGTTGTGTTATGGTTGCTATAGATACAGGTTGTGTTATGGTTGCTATAGATACAGCAGGTTGTGTTATGGTTGCTATAGATACAGGTTGTTCTATGGTTGCTATAGATACAGCAGGTTGTGTTATGGTTGCTATAGATACAGGTTGTGTTATGGTTGCTATAGATACAGGTTGTGTTATGGTTGCTATAGTTACAGGTTGTGTTATGGTTGCTATAGATACAGGTTGTGTTATGGTTGCTATAGATACAGGTTGTGCTATGGTTGCTATAGTTACAGGTTGTGTTATGGTTGCTATAGATACAGGTTGTTCTATGGTTGCTATAGATACAGGTCGTGCTATGGTTGCTATAGTTACAGGTTGTTCTATGGTTGCTATAGATACAGCAGGTTGTGTTATGGTTGCTATAGATACAGGTTGTGCTATGGTTGCTATAGTTACAGGTTGTGTTATGGTTGCTATAGATACAGGTTGTTCTATGGTTGCTATAGATACAGGTTGTGTTATGGTTGCTATAGATACAGGTTGTGTTATGGTTGCTATAGATACAGGTTGTGTTATGGTTGCTATAGATACAGCAGGTTGTGTTATGGTTGCTATAGATACAGGTTGTTCTATGGTTGCTATAGATACAGCAGGTTGTGTTATGGTTGCTATAGATACAGGTTGTGCTATGGTTGCTATAGATACAGGTTGTGTTATGGTTGCTATAGATACAGGTTGTGTTATGGTTGCTATAGTTACAGATTGTGTTATGGTTGCTATAGATACAGGTTGTTCTATGGTTGCTATAGATACAGGTTGTGTTATGGTTGCTATAGATACAGGTTGTGCTATGGTTGCTATAGTTACAGGTTGTGTTATGGTTGCTATAGATACAGGTTGTTCTATGGTTGCTATAGATACAGGTTGTGCTATGGTTGCTATAGATACAGCAGGTTGTGTTATGGTTGCTATAGATACAGGTTGTGCTATGGTTGCTATAGATACAGGTTGTTCTATGGTTGCTATAGATACAGCAGGTTGTGTTATGGTTGCTATAGATACAGGTTGTTCTATGGTTGCTATAGATACAGGTTGTGTTATGGTTGCTATGGATACAGGTTGTTCTATGGTTGCTATAGATACAGGTTGTTCTATGGTTGCTATAGATACAGCAGATTGTGCTATGGTTGCTATAGATACAGGTTGTGTTATGGTTGCTATAGATACAGGTTGTGTTATGGTTGCTATAGATACAGGTTGTGTTATGGTTGCTATAGATACAGGTTGTTCTATGGTTGCTATAGATACAGGTTGTTCTATGGTTGCTATAGATACAGCAGGTTGTGCTATGGTTGCTATAGATACAGGTTGTGTTATGGTTGCTATAGATACAGGTTGTGTTATGGTTGCTATAGATACAGGTTGTGCTGTGGTTGCTATAGATACAGGTTGTGTTATGGTTGCTATAGATACAGGTTGTGTTATGGTTGCTATAGATACAGGTTGTGTTATGGTTGCTATAGATACAAGTTGTTCTATGGTTGCTATAGATACAGGTTGTGCTATGGTTGCTATAGATACAGGTTGTGTTATGGTTGCTATAGATACAGCAGGTTGTGTTATGGTTGCTATAGATACAGGTTGTGTTATGGTTGCTATAGATACAGCAGGTTGTGCTATGGTTGCTATAGATACAGGTTGTGTTATGGTTGCTATAGATACAGGTTGTGCTGTGGTTGCTATAGATACAGGTTGTGTTCTGGTTGCTATAGATACAGGTTGTGTTATGGTTGCTATAGATACAGGTTGTGCTATGGTTGCTATAGATACAGCAGGTTGTGTTATGGTTGCTATAGATACAGGTTGTGCTATGGTTGCTATAGATACAGGTTGTGTTATGGTTGCTATAGATACAGCAGGTTGTGCTATGGTTGCTATAGATACAGGTTGTGTTATGGTTGCTATAGATACAGGTTGTGTTATGGTTGCTATAGATACAGGTTGTGTTATGGTTGCTATAGATACAGGTGGTGCTATGGTTGCTATAGATACAGGTTGTGTTATGGTTGCTATAGATACAGGTGGTGCTATGGTTGCTATAGATACAGGTTGTGTTATGGTTGCTATAGATACAGGTTGTGTTAGGGTTGCTATAGATACAGGTTGTGTTATGGTTGCTATAGATACAAGTTGTTCTATGGTTGCTATAGATACAGGTTGTGTTATGGTTGCTATAGATACAGGTTGTGCTATGGTTGCTATAGATACAGGTTGTGTTATGGTTGCTATAGATACAGGTTGTTCTATGGTTGCTATAGATACAGGTTGTGTTATGGTTGCTATAGATACAGCAGGTTGTGCTATGGTTGCTATAGATACAGGTTGTGTTATGGTTGCTATAGATACAGGTTGTGCTGTGGTTGCTATAGATACAGGTTGTGCTATGATTGCTATAGATACAGGTTGTGTTCTGGTTGCTATAGATACAGGTTGTGTTATGGTTGCTATAGATACAGGTTGTGCTATGGTTGCTATAGATACAGCAGGTTGTGTTATGGTTGCTATAGATACAGGTTGTGCTATGGTTGCTATAGATACAGGTTGTGTTATGGTTGCTATAGATACAGGTTGTGTTATGGTTGCTATAGATACAGCAGGTTGTGCTATGGTTGCTATAGATACAGGTTGTGTTATGGTTGCTATAGATACAGGTTGTGTTATGGTTGCTATAGATACAGCAGGTTGTGTTATGGTTGCTATAGATACAGGTTGTGTTATGGTTGCTATAGATACAGGTTGTGTTATGGTTGCTATAGATACAGCAGGTTGTGTTATGGTTGCTATAGATACAGGTGGTGCTATGGTTGCTATAGATACAGGTTGTGCTATGGTTGCTATAGATACAGGTGGTGCTATGGTTGCTATAGATACAGGTTGTGTTATGGTTGCTATAGATACAGGTTGTGTTATGGTTGCTATAGATACAGGTGGTGCTATGGTTGCTATAGATACAGCAGGTTGTGTTATGGTTGCTATAGATACAGGTTGTGCTATGGTTGCTATGGATACAGGTTGTGTTATGGTTGCTATAGATACAGGTTGTGTTATGGTTGCTATAGATACAGGTTGTGTTAGGGTTGCTATAGATACAGGTTGTGTTATGGTTGCTATAGATACAGGTTGTGTTATGGTTGCTATAGATACAGGTTGTGTTATGGTTGCTATAGATACAGGTTGTGTTATGGTTGCTATAGATACAGGTTGTGTTATGGTTGCTATAGATACAGGTGGTGCTATGGTTGCTATAGATACAGGTTGTGTTATGGTTGCTATAGATACAAGTTGTTCTATGGTTGCTATAGATACAGGTTGTGTTATGGTTGCTATAGATACAGGTTGTGCTATGGTTGCTATAGATACAGGTTGTGCTATGGTTGCTATAGATACAGGTTGTGTTATGGTTGCTATAGATACAGGTTGTGCTATGGTTGCTATAGATACAGGTTGTGTTATGGTTGCTATAGATACAGGTTGTGTCTGAAATACTTCTGATCATCACACTGAATCAGCACAGAGGACCCAGATATACACAACTAATCATTATTATATTATTTATATAAGTATATTATATATAAGTTCATACTGACTATTAACACATCTGCTTCTAATGTGCTTCCAGTGTTCAGTGATGGAGGACTGTATCACAGTGTTTCACTCATTTAAAGTCTCTCATCAGCTTCTATTGAGCTTCAGCAGTGTGTGTTACTATAGTTACTATGGTAATCATAGTTTCTCTGTGGTGGAAGTATAGTAACAAAAAGACTTTGCTACTAAAAACACTGTAACACTGAAACAGAGAAGATGAAGATTTGACTCATTCAGACTCTGAAGCTTCATTTTAGCTTCACATCAACTTTATAATCCATGTTTCCACAGAAGGAGGACTGTGGGTTTAGTCCTCCATCACTTCCTGTTAACATGATGAAACATGAAACATGAAACCCTAACCCATTATAAGTGCAGGATTTATATCGGGGCTTTTTTTGCCTTTATCTGCAAGTACAGTAGCGCGGCTTCCTGCGGCCTCAGCGCGGCTTCCTGCGGCCTCAGCGCGGCTTCCTGCGGCAGCGCAGCAGGTTGCAGAAGGTCTTCCTGAAGGTGGCGTTGCACAGAGCGTAGCAGCCGGGGTTGATGGCGCTGTTGGCGTAGCAGAGCCAGCAGCCGGCGGTCCAAAGGCCGTCGGGGATGCGGACGTGACAGAAGGCGGCGATGACGGCCATGATGTTATACGGCGTCCAGGTGAGGACGAAGGCCAGCAGGATGGCCAGGACGGTCCTGGTGACCCTCCTCTCCCTCGCCATCACTCGCCGTCTCCGCCGCTCCTGAGACGTGACGTTGGGGAAGGAGAACGCCGCTGAAGCCGCTCGGTGGAGCTCGGCGTTGGACGACGAGTCTTCTTCTGTCGGCGGCGCGGCGTGTTTCCTGTTCCTGTGGAGCGTCGGCGAGCTGGACTCTGATTGGTTGTGAGAGAGCTCTGAGCCCGGCTCGCCAGTCGCCCAGCTGCGTCGCTTCAACAGGAAGTCTTTAACGGACGGACTGAGCGCGCCTCGCTCTGATTGGAGCGCGCTCAGACGGCGGCGGCTGGCGGCGGACACACGGCCGTACAGAACCATCATGATGAGCGCCGGCACGTAGAAGGACGGCAGCGTCGTCGCCAAGGTAACGGCGGGGCTGGCCAGCAGCTGCGTGTAACACTCTCCGTCTGGGACCAGGCGCTTCCCACCGGCGCTCTGCCAGGACAAGATGGCGGGCGTCCACAGCAGGAAGGACAGCAGCCAGGCGGCGCCGACCATCAGCGCGGCGGTCCGGCCCGTGCGGCGCGCCGGGTAGCTGAGCGGCCGCGTCAGGCAGAAGAAACGATCCACGCTGATGATCAGCAGATTCATGACGGACGCGCTGCTCACCGTGTAGTGCGTCACCAGCCACGTGTCGCAAAGCGCGGCGCCCAGCGGCCACGAGCCGTACGCCACGTACAGCGAGGACAGGTTCATGGACACCAGACCCACCACCAGGTCCGCCAGCGCCAGGCTCAGCACCAGGTAGTTATTGATGGTCCGCAGGCGCCGGTTCACCGTGATGGACGCGATCACCAACGCGTTGCCCAGGATGGTGATGCTGCTCAGGGAGGTGGTTACCATGACGACGACGACCAGCTGAGCCGTGCAGTACGGGCAGGACGCTCTGATTGGACAAGAGGCGTTAGTGTAGGGGCGGAGCCACGTCGAGGTGTTCAGATCAGACTCCATGTTGGTCTAAAAACACATTAAAACATTATCAATAATTCATTCATACTTTTACTGAAGTCACTTCCTGTCTCACAATGATGCTGGAAAACTAGTCCATGCATTACCCTAACCCTAGAACCTTAACCCTAGAACCCTAACCCTAGAACCTTAACCCTAGAACCCTAACCCTAGAACCCTAACCCTAGAACGATCATATTACTGCATTTAGCTTCCTGTCAAATCTACAATAGAATTTAAAATCCTTCTCCTCACCTTCAAAGATCTTAATGATCAGGTTCCATCATATCTGAAAGAACTCATAGAACCTTATGAACCTACTAGAACACTGCGCTCCCAGCTCATAGAACCTTATGAACCTACTAGAACACTGCGCTCCCAGCTCATAGAACCTTATGAACCTACTAGAACACTGCGCTCCCAGCTCATAGAACCTTATGAACCTACTAGAACACTGCGCTCCCAGCTCATAGAACCTTAAGAACCTACTAGAACACTGTGCTCCCAGCTCATAGAACCTTATGAACCTACTAGAACACTGCGCTCCCAGCTCATAGAACCTTATGAACCTACTAGAACACTGCGCTCCCAGCTCATAGAACCTTATGAACCTACTAGAACACTGTGCTCCCAGCTCATAGAACCTTATGAACCTACTAGAACACTGTGCTCCCAGCTCATAGAACCTTATGAACTGGGCTCCCAGCTCATAGAACCTTATGAACCTACTAGAACACTGTGCTCCCAGCATGCAGGCCTACTTGTGGTTCCTAGTATCTCTAAAAGTAGAACAGGAGGCAGAACCTTCAGTTCTCAGGTTCCTCTCCTGTGGAACCATCTCCCAGATTGGTTCCGGGGGGCAGAACCCTCTCTACGTTTAAGAGGCTTCAAACGTTCCTTTGTGATAAAGCTTCTAGTTTATGCTGCTATAGGCTTAGACTGCCGGGGGACTCCCATGATGCACTGGGCTCCTCTCTCCTCCTCCCTCTCTCTCTCTATCCATCCATCTATCCTCTCTCCTCCTCCCTCTCTCTCTCTATCCATCCATCTCTCCTCTCTCCTCCTCCCTCTCTCTCTCTATCCATCCATCTATCCTCTCTCCTCCTCCCTCTCTCTCTCTATCCATCCATCTATCCTCTCTCCTCCTCCTCTCTCTCTCTATCCATCCATCTATCCTCTCTCCTCCTCCCTCTCTCTCTCTATCCATCCATCTATCCTCTCTCCTCCTCCCTCTCTCTCTCTATCCATCCATCTATCCTCTCTCCTCCTCCCTCTCTCTCTCTATCCATCCATCTATCCTCTCTCCTCCTCCCTCTCTCTCTCTATCCATCCATCTATCCTCTCTCCTCCTCCCTCTCTCTCTCTATCCATCCATCTATCCTCTCTCCTCCTCCCTCTCTCTCTCTATCCATCCATCTATCCTCTCTCCTCCTCCCTCTCCTTTCCTTCCTCTCCCTTCTCTCCTTCCTCTCTCTCTCCTCTCCTTCCTCTCTCTCTCCTCTCCTCTTCCTCTCTCCTCTCCTTCCTCTCCTCCTCTCCTTCCTCTCCCTTCTCTCCTTCCTCTCTCTCTCCTCTCCTTCCTCTCTCTCCTCTCCTTCCTCTCCTCCTCTCCTTCCTCTCTCTCTCCCCTTCCTCTCTCTCTCCTCTCCTTCCTCTCTCTCCTCTCCTTCCTCTCTCTCCTCTCCTCTTCCTCTCTCCTCTCCTTCCTCTCTCTCTCCTCTCTCTCTCCTATCTTCTCTCCTCTCCATCCTCTCTCTTCTCTCCTTCCTCTCTCTTCTCTCCTTCCTCTCTCTTCTCTCCTTCCTCTCTCTCCTCTCCTTCCTTCTCTCCTCTCCTTCCTCTCTCTCCTCTCCTTCCTCTCTCTCCTATCCTTCCTCTCTCTCCTCCCTTTCTCTCCACTGTCACCAAGTGTTGCTCATGTGGGAATGTTGGGTCTCTTTAAATGAAACCTGAAGAGTTGGGTTTAGACCTGCTCTATGTGGAAAGAGCCTTCACATGACTCTGTTGTGATTTGGTGCTTTATAAATAAAGATTGATTGACACACACACACACACACACACACACACACACACACACACACACACACACACACACACACACACACACACACACACACACACACACACACACACACACACACACAGAAAGCAACATCTATACTTTATATAATATAGAGCCAAATGTCAGCAGTGATAGCAGCAGCTTACCTGTCAATCATTCACCTCCTCTCCTCCTCCTCCAGCACCTCCTCTCCTCTGTCAGTCATCCAGCACCTCCTCTCCTCTGTCAGTCATCCAGCACCTCCTCTCCTCTGTCAGTCATCCAGCACCTCCTCTCCTCCTCTGTGGGTTTGAGTTTATGTAGCCGAGGAGTCATCAGCGAGGCTCCTCCTCGTCTGTGACATCAGCTTCATGTGGGCTGTAATGACCCTCCCGTTACCGTGGAGACCGTCTCCGTCTAACTTTATTTTATTTCTACCCTGTGGAGACGCTGACTGAAATGATCCTGAGATCATAAGAACGAATAATAATGATAATCAATAATGTTTCTATTCTCAGTCTGTCTCTGTTCCAAGTTCCAGGTTCTAGGTTCTAGGTTCTACGTTCCAGGTTCTAGGTTCTACGTTCCAGGTTCCAGGTTCCAGGTTCTAGGTTCCAGGTTCTAGGTTCTAGGTTCCAGGTTCTACGTTCCAGGTTCCAGGTTCCAGGAGAGAAGGTGCTTGGTTGTTCTGTGAGGTTAGGGTTTACATCCCAAAGCATTCTGCATCTCACAGGGCACCAGTCTGTCGGCCATGGTTACAGGTTGCCATGGTTACAGGTTGCCGTGGTTACAGGTTGCCATGGTTACAGGGTGCCATGGTTACAGGTTGCCGTGGTTACAGGTTTGACTATCAGCGATTTATATGTTAATTTTTATGAGCAGTAAAAAGTTTAATTAGTGTTTAAAGATTTCATCCAAACTTTTCTGCCGGTCCAGACAGATGTTCTCCCACTCTGAGTCTGGTTCTGAGGGTTCTCCCACTCTGAGTCTGGTTCTGAGGGTTCTCCCACTCTGAGTCTGGTTCTGAGGGTTCTCCCACTCTGAGTCTGGTTCTGAGGGTTCTTCCTGTTAAAAGATGTTCTCCCACTCTGAGTCTGGTTCTGAGGGTTCTTCCTGTTAAAAGATGTTCTCCCACTCTGAGTCTGGTTCTGAGGGTTCTTCCTGTTAAAAGATGTTCTCCCACTCTGAGTCTGGTTCTGAGGGTTAGGGCTCTATGTGGAAAGAGCCTCCACATGACTCTGTTGGGATTTATAAATAAAGATTGATTGTTATATTAAAGTCAATTCAGATTTTGATTGACAGGTGACGCTTGGAAGGGGGCGGGGCTTTGAAGCCTCATTTCATATATTTGGCAGGAACACTTTTCTGTGGTATCTCAGACTCAGAACACATTTATTCTTACTTTACAGACTTTAATATAATTCATATTATCAGGAAGTGGTGAATCATATTTTGGGGACTCAGGTGTGAGCTGAGTGTTAATGAAGCTCAGAGTCACAGAAACGTCTCAAAGCTCTTTAATTACATCACGTCTAAAAGTCAAAGCAAAGAATCAGTCGAGCTGTACAAACTCCAGTCGGGTGACCCACACGGGCGACTCACGCGGGTGACTCACGCGGGTGACTCACGCGGGTGACTCACGCGGGTGACTCACGCGGGCGACCCACACAGACACCAGATGGTCTTTAAAGTGTTCATTGATCAAGTAAAACCAGGAGGAGCACTCAGGTGACATCATCAGGTCACCTGTCTGACATGCAGCTGCTGTCCTCACAGGTTGCCGTGGAAACGACATCCCTGATCTCACCTGCAGAGATAACGGTTAAATAAAAAGTAAACAGTTCCAATCAGGACTCTCCCTCCTCCAGGCTTCACTCTGATAGGTCCGTTAATCACATGATCACATGACCACACACACACCTGCAGCTCAGGTGAGCAGCGACGCATCGACAGTCTGGAGGAAAAAAAGCAGCTCGATCAGAAATTCAAGTTTTTATTCTGCAGGAGAAGGGGGGGGGGCACACACACACACACACACACATTATACACACACACACACACACAGACATACACACACACATACACACACACACATACACACATTATACACACACACACACACACAGACATACACACACACACATACACACATTATACACACACACACACACACAGACATACACACACACATACACACACAGGAAATGGTGAAACAGGAAGTGTTTCTTCTCTTCTGCATTGCAAACTAAAAGTATGAGTTTGATGAACTGCAGCATTATTGAAGACATGCAGTGGATTCAGTCTCAGTTCAGTCAGTGATGATGATGATGATGATGATGGTGATGGTGGTGATGATGATGATGATGGTGGTTGTCATGGTAACCACCTCCATGATAGAGTCTGTTGAACATAATTACAGCGAGTAGAAAAACCGTAGTGCTGACTTCACTTCAATCACTATTTCACATCACATGGCACCGATTGCAGCACGTTGGAGTAAATGTGTGACAACCCCCCCCCCCCCAACCCTCCCACATCACCCCCCCCCCCCCGCTCCCATTGCCCCCACCCATCACCCCCCCCCCCGCCCCAACATGGCACTTTAAAAACAGGAAGTGAGTCTCTGTCACGCTGCTGAGCTCAGCCCTTTCTGACGTGGAATGATCAGCTTCAGTCTGTCAGAGCAGAGGAAGCTGATGCCTCTGCGGGGGGGCAGCGGGGGGGGGGGGGGGGGGGGCACAGCAGGGGGGGAGGCAGCAGAGGGGGGGGGGCAGGTCTGGGTCCTTGTGCCCCTTCTCTCCCCGTGCAGAGTCCCAGCAGCACCGGTTCATAAGGCTTTGAGCAGCGCCGATGCTCCGCTCCTCTCGGCCAATAGGAGGACTACCTGCTGTACGGGTCGCCGTGGTAACTGTTGGGGCCCCCCCCTCCCCCGCCACTCCCAGGAAGGGGGCTGTGAGAGGAGGAGGAGGAGGAGGAGGGGGAAGACAGGAGCAGGGAGGAGGAGGAGGGGCCCGGCAGCGAGTCATCGTCCGTTCGCCCCCCCTCAAACACATCGTCCACGTCCAGGCGGGGGGGCCGCGGACCCCACAGGGGGCCCAGCTGTTCAGAGGGGCCGGGGGCCGGAGGGGGGGGGTAGATGTGGGCCGGGGGCTGGGTGAGGAGCAGGGACCCTGAGGAGGAGGGGGGGGGTCTGGAGGCTCCGGTCTGGGAGCCGCGGTGGATCCGGTGGCTGACGATGATGTTGTTCCCGAAGCCGCCCATGGAGGCCATGGTGGTGCTCTGCTCCCTCTGGACCACCGCCGTCATCCCCCCCTCCGCGATTAGGCGACGGATCCGGGCCAGAGCGTCTTCACCAGAACCAGAACCGACCTCTGCAGACTCTCCTGGACCAACGAGACCAACTGTTACTGATCATACTGCTGAACACAAGAAGGAACATTTACACCACCGACCGACCCAAAACATCCTTATCATGTAACTGTTTGATCCTCGTCTCCCCTCAGACCCGGACCCGGACCGGGACCGGGACCGGGACTGGGACCTGGACCGGAACCTGGACCCGGACCCGGACCCGGAACCGGAACCGAACCAGGACTAGACTAGACTACACTAGACTGAAGGCGTCCCATAGGTGCTCAGCTGGATTTAGGTCAGGGGAACATGAGGGACAACTAGATCCTTTCATCTGACCCTGAGCTGCTGTTCTACTGACATTAAGGTTCCTGAGCTGCTGTTCTACTGACATTAAGGTTCCTGAGCTGCTGTTCTACTGACATTAAGGTTCCTGAGCTGCTGTTCTACTGACATTAAGGTTCCTGAGCTGCTGTTCTACTGACATTAAGGTTCCTGAGCTGCTGTTCTACTGACATTAAGGTTCCTGAGCTGCTGTTCTACTGACATTAAGGTTCCTGAACTGCTGTTCTACAGACATTAAGGTTCCTGAGCTGCTGTTCTACTCACATTAAGGTTCCTGAGCTGCTGTTCTACTGACATTAAGGTTCCTGAGCTGCTGTTCTACTGACATTAAGGTTCCTGAGCTGCTGTTCTACTGACATTAAGGTTCCTGAGCTGCTGTTCTACTGACATTAAGGTTCCTGAGCTGCTGTTCTACTGACATTAAGGTTCCTGAGCTGCTGTTCTACTGACATTAAGGTTCCTGAGCTGCTGTTCTACTCACATTAAGGTTCCTGAGCTGCTGTTCTACTGACATTAAGGTTCCTGAGCTGCTGTTCTACTGACATTAAGGTTCCTGAGCTGCTGTTCTACTGACATTAAGGTTCCTGAGCTGCTGTTCTACTGACATTAAGGTTCCTGAGCTGCTGTTCTACTGACATTAAGGTTCCTGAGCTGCTGTTCTACTGACATTAAGGTTCCTGAGCTGCTGTTCTACTGACATTAAGGTTCCTGAGCTGCTGTTCTACTGACATTAAGGTTCCTGAACTGCTGTTCTACAGACATTAAGGTTCCTGAGCTGCTGTTCTACTCACATTAAGGTTCCTGAGCTGCTGTTCTACTCACATTAAGGTTCCTGAGCTGCTGTTCTACTGACATTAAGGTTCCTGAGCTGCTGTTCTACTGACATTAAGGTTCCTGAGCTGCTGTTCTACTCACATTAAGGTTCCTGAACTGCTGTTCTACAGACATTAAGGTTCCTGAGCTGCTGTTCTACTGACATTAAGGTTCCTGAGCTGCTGTTCTACTGACATTAAGGTTCCTGAGCTGCTGTTCTACTGACATTAAGGTTCCTGAGCTGCTGTTCTACTGACATTAAGGTTCCTGAGCTGCTGTTCTACTGACATTAAGGTTCCTGAGCTGCTGTTCTACTCACATTAAGGTTCCTGAACTGCTGTTCTACAGACATTAAGGTTCCTGAGCTGCTGTTCTACTCACATTAAGGTTCCTGAGCTGCTGTTCTACTGACATTAAGGTTCCTGAGCTGCTGTTCTACTGACATTAAGGTTCCTGAGCTGCTGTTCTACTGACATTAAGGTTCCTGAGCTGCTGTTCTACTGACATTAAGGTTCCTGAGCTGCTGTTCTACTGACATTAAGGTTCCTGAGCTGCTGTTCTACAGACATTAAGGTTCCTGAGCTGCTGTTCTACTGACATTAAGGTTCCTGAGCTGCTGTTCTACTGACATTAAGGTTCCTGAGCTGCTGTTCTACTGACATTAAGGTTCCTGAGCTGCTGTTCTACTGACATTAAGGTTCCTGAGCTGCTGTTC
Source organism: Scomber japonicus (assembly GCF_027409825.1). Lineage (NCBI taxonomy): Eukaryota > Metazoa > Chordata > Actinopteri > Scombriformes > Scombridae > Scomber > Scomber japonicus. Next base: position 301,508 of record NC_070582.1, on the reverse strand, counting down.
TACAGACATTAAGGTTCCTGAGCTGCTGTTCTACTCACATTAAGGTTCCTGAGCTGCTGTTCTACTGACATTAAGGTTCCTGAGCTGCTGTTCTACTGACATTAAGGTTCCTGAGCTGCTGTTCTACTGACATTAAGGTTCCTGAGCTGCTGTTCTACTGACATTAAGGTTCCTGAGCTGCTGTTCTACTCACATTAAGGTTCCTGAGCTGCTGTTCTACTGACATTAAGGTTCCTGAGCTGCTGTTCTACTGACATTAAGGTTCCTGAGCTGCTGTTCTACTCACATTAAGGTTCCTGAGCTGCTGTTCTACTGACATTAAGGTTCCTGAGCTGCTGTTCTACTGACATTAAGGTTCCTGAGCTGCTGTTCTACTGACATTAAGGTTCCTGAGCTGCTGTTCTACTCACATTAAGGTTCCTGAGCTGCTGTTCTACTGACATTAAGGTTCCTGAGCTGCTGTTCTACTCACATTAAGGTTCCTGAGCTGCTGTTCTACTGACATTAAGGTTCCTGAGCTGCTGTTCTACTGACATTAAGGTTCCTGAGCTGCTGTTCTACTCACATTAAGGTTCCTGAACTGCTGTTCTACAGACATTAAGGTTCCTGAGCTGCTGTTCTACTCACATTAAGGTTCCTGAGCTGCTGTTCTACTGACATTAAGGTTCCTGAGCTGCTGTTCTACTGACATTAAGGTTCCTGAGCTGCTGTTCTACTGACATTAAGGTTCCTGAGCTGCTGTTCTACTGACATTAAGGTTCCTGAGCTGCTGTTCTACTGACATTAAGGTTCCTGAGCTGCTGTTCTACTCACATTAAGGTTCCTGAACTGCTGCTCTACTGACATTAAGGTTCCTGAGCTGCTGTTCTACTGACATTAAGGTTCCTGAGCTGCTGTTCTACTGACATTAAGGTTCCTGAGCTGCTGTTCTACTGACATTAAGGTTCCTAACTTCAGGGTTAATACTCAGCAGTACCGCTTGCAGCGCTGGACGTGTCGGGTTCTGCTGGTTCCGTCTGGCTGCCGTCGTGAACTCTGAGAGACTCCAGCTGCACCTGAGCGGCTCGGCTGGTGGACGGAGTCTCAGGAGGAACACCTGAGGACACACGGACAGTCAGTCAGACCCCAACCCGAGGAACCCCAACCCTAGGAACCCCAACCCTACAGACCCTACCGACCCAACCCTACAGACCCCAACCCTAGGAACCCCAACCCTACAGACCCCAACCCTACAGACCCCAACCCTACAGACCCTACCGACCCAACCCTACAGACCCCAACCCTACTGACCCCAACCCTACAGACCCCAACCCTACTGACCCAACCCTACCGACTCCAACCCTACAGACTCCAACCCTACTGACCCCAACCCTACAGACCCCAACACTACTGACCCAACCCTACCGACCCAACCCTAGGATCCCCAACCCTACTGACCCAACCCTACCGACCCAACCCTACCGACCCAACCCTACAGACCCTACCGACCCCAACCCTACTGACCCAAC
>NC_070582.1:287500-292500 GCF_027409825.1 Scomber japonicus | reverse complement strand
TCACACAGAGAGGTATTACTGTGTTACGGTTCTCCAGCTGATAGAGCTCAGTACCGAATCTCTTGGTGTAGAGCATCTCTCCCAGGTTGTGAGGAGCCAGCGAGTAGATGGCCAGGATGCCTTCGTCAGGGAAGCCGCGCTGGCTGCTGGGGATGAACACGGCCAGCAGCTGACCGTCCGCCGAGATGTCGCAGCTCGCATCGTTGTAGATCTTACAGTTTGGCACCAGAACGTTAACGGAGGCTGCACACAGTCACATGACACGTTAGATTAGAGCTGCACAGTCACATGACACGTTAGATTAGAGCTGCACAGTCACATGACACGTTAGATTAGAGCTGCAGTCACATGACACGTTAGATTAGAGCTGCACAGTCACATGACACGTTAGATTAGAGCTGCACAGTCACATGACACGTTAGATTAGAGCTGCACAGTCACATGACACGTTAGATTAGAGCTGCAGTCACATGACACGTTAGATTAGAGCTGCAGTCACATGACACGTTAGATTAGAGCTGCAGTCACATGACACGTTAGATTAGAGCTGCACAGTCACATGACACGTTAGATTAGAGCTGCAGTCACATGACACGTTAGATTAGAGCTGCAGTCACATGACACGTTAGATTAGAGCTGCAGTCACATGACACGTTAGATTAGAGCTGCACAGTCACATGACACGTTAGATTAGAGCTGCAGTCACATGACACGTTAGATTAGAGCTGCACAGTCACATGACACGTTAGATTAGAGCTGCACAGTCACATGACACGTTAGATTAGAGCTGCACAGTCACATGACACGTTAGATTAGAGCTGCACAGTCACATGACACGTTAGATTAGAGCTGCACAGTCACATGACACGTTAGATTAGAGCTGCAGTCACATGACACGTTAGATTAGAGCTGCAGTCACATGACACGTTAGATTAGAGCTGCAGTCACATGACACGTTAGATTAGAGCTGCAGTCACATGACACGTTAGATTAGAGCTGCAGTCACATGACACGTTAGATTAGAGCTGCACAGTCACATGACACGTTAGATTAGAGCTGCACAGTCACATGACACGTTAGATTAGAGCTGCAGTCACATGACACGTTAGATTAGAGCTGCAGTCACATGACACGTTAGATTAGAGCTGCACAGTCACATGACACATTAGATTAGAGCTGCACAGTCACATGACACGTTAGATTAGAGCTGCAGTCACATGACACGTTAGATTAGAGCTGGAGTCACATGACACGTTAGATTAGAGCTGCAGTCACATGACACGTTAGATTAGAGCTGCAGTCACATGACACGTTAGATTAGAGCTGCAGTCACATGACACGTTAGATTAGAGCTGCAGTCACATGACACGTTAGATTAGAGCTGCACAGTCACATGACACGTTAGATTAGAGCTGCAGTCACATGACACGTTAGATTAGAGCTGCAGTCACATGACACGTTAGATTAGAGCTGCAGTCACATGACACGCTAGATTAGAGCTGCAGTCACATGACACGTTAGATTAGAGCTGCAGTCACATGACACGTTAGATTAGAGCTGCAGTCACATGACACGTTAGATTAGAGCTGCAGTCACATGACACGTTAGATTAGAGCTGCACAGTCACATGACACGTTAGATTAGAGCTGCACAGTCACATGACACGTTAGATTAGAGCTGCAGTCACATGACACGTTAGATTAGAGCTGCAGTCACATGACACGTTAGATTAGAGCTGCAGTCACATGACACGTTAGATTAGAGCTGCAGTCACATGACACGTTAGATTAGAGCTGCACAGTCACATGACACGTTAGATTAGAGCTGCACAGTCACATGACACGTTAGATTAGAGCTGCAGTCACATGACACGTTAGATTAGAGCTGCACAGTCACATGACACGTTAGATTAGAGCTGCAGTCACATGACACGTTAGATTAGAGCTGCACAGTTGCTGAGGTTCTACCTGTGGTTCTACCTGAGGTTCTACCTGAGGTTCCTGGACCTGCAGACAGCAGCTCTAAACAGACTGTGACTCTTCATCTTATTTATTCTTATCTTTTATTCTCGTATCTTTATTTTTATTTGTTTTACCAATAAAGGTTACTGTCGTTATCAGAGAGAACGGAGAACAGAGAGAACGGAGAACAGAGAACAGAGGGTTAGGGTCAGAGAGAACAGAGAGAACAGAGAGAACAGAGAACAGAGAGAACCGTACCGTTGCTGATCTCAGGCAGGTCAAACTTGGTGAAGTCCCACCACTGCAGGCGGTACGTGGTGTTGGCGATGTTACTGGCGACCGCTGACTGTCCGTCCCCGATAGACGCTCCTAGAACCACAGCAGCTTATTACCCAGCATGCACTCTGGGTGTGTGTGTGTGTGTGTGTCTGTGTGTGTGTGTGTGTGTGTGTGTGTATGTGTGTGTGTGTGTGTGTCTGTGTGTGCGTGTCTGTGTGTCTGTGTATGTGTGTGTGTGTGTGTGTGTGTGTGTCTGTGTGTCTGTGTGTGCGTGTCTGTGTGTCTGTGTGTGTGTCTGTCTGTGTGTCTGTGTGTGTGTCTGTCTGTGTGTCTGTGTGTGCGTGTCTGTGTGTGTGTGTATGTGTGTGTGTGTGTGTGTCTGTGTGTGCGTGTCTGTGTGTCTGTGTATGTGTGTGTGTGTGTGTGTGTGTGTGTCTGTGTGTGCGTGTCTGTGTGTCTGTGTATGTGTGTGTGTGTGTGTGTGTGTGTGTGTGTGTGTGTACCAGCGAGGACTCTGTTGACAGATGAGTGTGTAGCGAGGCCGGGTTGTCCTCTCTCGTGGAAGATTCCAGCGTACGGCAAATACTCAGGAAGGAGGAACCGCCTGCAGAGACACACGGAACCTCATCCTCTGTTCTCCATATAGAACTGTTCTCCATATAGAACTGTTCTACACAAAGAACTGTTCTACACAAAGAACTGTTCTCCATAAAGAACTGTTCTACACAAAGAACTGTTCTACACAAAGAACTGTTCTCCATAAAGAACTGTTCTACACAAAGAACTGTTCTCCACAAAGAACTGTTCTACACAAAGAACTGTTCTCCATATAGAACTGTTCTACACAAAGAACTGTTCTACACAAAGAACTGTTCTCCATAAAGAACTGTTCTACACAAAGAACTGTTCTACACAAAGAACTGTTCTCCATAAAGAACTGTTCTACACAAAGAACTGTTCTACACAAAGAACTGTTCTCCACAAAGAACTGTTCTACATAAAGAACTGTTCTCCATAAAGAACTGTTCTACACAAAGAACTGTTCTACATAAAGAACTGTTCTACACAAAGAACTGTTCTACACAAAGAACTGTTCTACATAAAGAACTGTTCTACACAAAGAACTGTTCTACACAAAGAACTGTTCTACATAAAGAACTGTTCTACACAAAGAACTGTGTTACATAAAGAACTGTTCTACACAAAGAACTGTGTTACATAAAGAACTGTTCTACACAAAGAACTGTTCTCCATAAAGAACTGTTCTACACAAAGAACTGTTCTACACAAAGAACTGTTCTACACAAAGAACTGTGTTACATAAAGAACTGTTCTACACAAAGAACTGTTCTACACAAAGAACTGTTCTCCATAAAGAACTGTTCTACATAAAGAACTGTTCTCCATATAGAACTGTTCTCCATAAAGAACTGTTCTACATAAAGAACTGTTCTACACAAAGAACTGTTCTCCATAAAGAACTGTTCTACACAAAGAAGAGACTCATTAACGGATTTTAATTAACAGATGACATCATGATGACATCATTATGACATCAGTATGACATCATCACGCTGTAACTCACCGCGGGACGAAGCGACCCAGCGAGGGCGCAGACATCCTGGCGTTGCGTGGCGTTCTGTGTCTGGCTCTGTCCCCGTTATCACTGAAACACAGAACCCGTTAGAACCCGTTAGAACCCTGACCCTAACCACAGGATCCAGTTAGAACCCTAACCACAGAACCCGTTAGAACCCTAACCACAGAACCCGTTAGAACCCTGACCCAAACCACAGGATCCAGTTAGAGACCCTGACCCAAACCACAGGATCCAGTTAGAGACCCTGACCACAGGATCCAGTTAGAACCCTAACCACAGAACCCGTTAGAACCCTAACCACAGAACCCGTTAGAACCCTGACCCAAACCACAGGATCCAGTTAGAGACCCTGACCACAGGATCCAGTTAGAACCCTAACCACAGAACCCGTTAGAACCCTAACCACAGAACCCGTTAGAACCCTGACCCAAACCACAGGATCCAGTTAGAACCCTGACCCTAACCACAGAACCAGTTAGAACCCTAACCCTAACCACAGGATCCAGTTAGAGACCCTGACCCTAACCACAGAACCAGTTAGAACCCTAACCACAGAACCCGTTAGAACCCTGACCCTAACCACAGGATCCAGTTAGAGACCCGGCCCGCTCCAATCAGCTGACCCTGACCACAGACTGGTTCCTAACTTTGAGGCTCAGGTGTGAACCCGCTGAATCATAGACTGTAAGTTGCTTTCTTACTCCAGCTCCTCGAAGTCCACGTCGCTGCTGTCCATGGAGCCGGACGGGTTGCCGGGGGGACCGTCGGAGGACGAGGACATGGCCCGCAGACGGTTCTGCTGGTACCGGAGCGAGCGCTGCCGGATGCTGTCCCTCCGAGACAGGTACTGGATCATCCTCTGGGCGTAGTACGCAGCCGGAGACAACCTGAGCACAGGAGAGGGAGGGGTTACCTGGCTGGTCAGGTGAGGGAGGGGTCACCTGGCTGGTCAGGTGAGGGAGGGGTCACCTGGCTGGTCAGGTGAGTGAGGGGTTACCTGGCTGGTCACGTGAGTCAGGTGAGTGAGGGGTTACCTGGCTGGTCAGGTGAGTGAGGGGTTACCTGGCTGGTCAGGTGAGTGAGGGGTCACCTGGCTGGTCAGGTGAGTGAGGTGAGTGAGGGGTTACCTGGCTGGTCAGGTGAGTGAGGGGTTACCTGGC
>NC_070582.1:272500-280000 GCF_027409825.1 Scomber japonicus | reverse complement strand
ATCAGTGTGGAGGTTAATACCAGTATTGATCAGTGTGGAGGTTAATACCAGTACTGATCAGTGTGGAGGTTAATACCAGTACTGATCAGTGTGGAGGTTAATACCAGTATTGATCAGTGTGGAGGTTAATACCAGTACTGATCAGTGTGGAGGTTAATACCAGTACTGATCAGTGTGGAGGTTAATACCAGTACTGATCAGTGTGGAGGTTAATACCAGTACTGATCAGTGTGGAGGTTAATACCAGTATTGATCAGTGTGGAGGTTAATACCAGTATTGATCAGTGTGGAGGTTAATACCAGTACTGATCAGTGTGGAGGTTAATACCAGTACTGATCAGTGTGGAGGTTAATACCAGTATTGATCAGTGTGGAGGTTAATACCAGTACTGATCAGTGTGGAGGTTAATACCAGTACTGATCAGTGTGGAGGTTAATACCAGTACTGATCAGTGTGGAGGTTAATACCAGTACTGATCAGTGTGGAGGTTAATACCAGTATTGATCAGTGTGGGGGTTAATACCAGTATTGATCAGTGTGGAGGTTAATACCAGTATTGATCAGTGTGGGGGTGTGGAGGTTAATACCAGTATTGATCAGTGTGGAGGTTAATACCAGCATTGATCAGTGTGGGGGTTAATACCAGTATTGATCAGTGTGGAGGTGTGGAGGTTAATACCAGTATTGATCAGTGTGGAGGTTAATACCAGTATTGATCAGTGTGGAGGTTAATACCAGTATTGATCAGTGTGGGGGTTAATACCAGTATTGATCAGTGTGGGGGTGTGGAGGTTAATACCAGTGTGTGGTGATGATGGTTGCTATGGTTACAGCGTACCTGGCTCTGCCACTTCATCCAGCGGACCTTCTCTTCCACCAGCAGCTGCAGGAGTCTCTGAGAGCCCAAGCTCTGCGCTCCTCGCTCCCGATTGGACAGGATCCTCACCGAGTTCCTGTGACGGGACGCCATGCTGCGGCCTGGTTGGCTGCTCACTCCCGTCAGGCCTCGGCCGATTGGCTGCTCAGTCCCGTCAGGCCTCGGCTGATTGGCTGCTCAGTCCCGCTGCTGCCAGTCAGACGCCATCCAGAGTCTGATTCAGAGAGAGAGAGAACCAATGAGAGGAGTCATAGAGTCAAAACATGCTGCTATAGGCTTAGACTGCCGGGGGACTCCCATGATGCACTGGGCTCCTCTCTCCTCCTCCCTCTCTCTCTCTATCCATCCATCTATCCTCTCCTCCTCCCTCTCTCTCTCTATCCATCCATCTATCCTCTCTCCTCCTCCCTCTCTCTCTCTATCCATCCATCTATCCTCTCTCCTCCTCTCTCTCTCTCTCTATCCATCCATCTATCCTCTCCTCCTCCCTCTCTCTCTCTATCCATCCATCTATCCTCTCCTCCTCCCTCTCTCTCTCCTCTCTCTCCTCTCTCCTCTCCTTCCTCTCTCTCCTCTCCTTCCTCTCTCTCCTCTCCTTCCTCTCTCTCCTCTCCTTCCTCTCTCTCTCCTCCTCTTCCTCTCTCTCCTCCTCTTCCTCTCTCTCCTCTCCTTCCTCTCTCTCCTCTCCTTCCTCTCTCTCCTCTATCCTTCCTCTCTCTCCTCTCCTTCCTCTCTCTCTCCTCTTTACTCCAACCGGTCCACTCTGAGTCTGGTTCTGAGGGTTCTTCCTGTTAAAAGATGTTCTCCCACTCTGAGTCTGGTTCTGAGGGTTCTTCCTGTTAAAAGATGTTCTCCCACTCTGAGTCTGGTTCTGAGGGTTCTTCCTGTTAAAAGATGTTCTCCCACTCTGAGTCTGGTTCTGAGGGTTCTTCCTGTTAAAAGATGTTCTCCCACTCTGAGTCTGGTTCTGAGGGTTAGGGCTCTACATGACTCTGATGGGATTTGGAGCTTTATAAATAAAGATTGATTGAGCTGCACAGATAACCAATGAGGAGTCCGCTACACAGTTCTAGCACTACTCGACTCGGTTTGGTTCCAGAAACGGCCTTTTCCGTTACTATAGAACCTCCTCAACGTGAGCGGGTCGTCATAGCAACGCTGCGTTAAACTGCTGTGACTTCGTTTTATACGCGACACAAACACATAAACAACGGAGGACATGGAGGCGATGGTCTGTGGCTTTCTGTCTCTGAACCGCTGGAACGCTGGAACGCTGGAACGCTGGAACGCTGGAACGCTGGAACGCTGAACGCTGGAACGCTGGAACGCTGCAGCCGGGAATTAAAAATGCCGGGTTTGGTTCTTGTGTGAGACGGCTCATGACTCTTCCAGTGACTCTCTGACCAATCAGAGGCCGGCAGTCTGATGATGTCACATTTAGTATCGACTCGCTAGGAACCTCAGCAGGTACTAAAAAAGTACCAGGTACCAGGTACTATCCCTGATGGAGGAGCAGGTACCAGGTACTATCCCTGATGGAGCAGCAGGTACCAGGTACTATCCCTGATGGAGGAGCAGCAGGTACTATCCCTGATGGAGGAGCAGCAGGTACTATCCCTGATGGAGGAGCAGCAGGTACCAGGTACTATCCCTGATGGAGCAGCAGGTACTATCCCTGATGGAGGAGCAGGTACCAGGTACTATCCCTGATGGAGGAGCAGGTACCAGGTACTATCCCTGATGGAGGAGCAGCAGGTACCAGGTACTATCCCTGATGGAGCAGCAGGTACTATCCCTGATGGAGGAGCAGCAGGTACCAGGTACTATCCCTGATGGAGCAGCAGGTACTATCCCTGATGGAGGAGCAGGTACCAGGTACTATCCCTGATGGAGGAGCAGGTACCAGGTACTATCCCTGATGGAGGAGCAGGTACCAGGTACTATCCCTGATGGAGGAGCAGGTACCAGGTACTATCCCTGATGGAGGAGCAGGTACTATCCCTGATGGAGCAGCAGGTACTATCCCTGATGGAGCAGCAGGTACCAGGTACTATCCCTGATGGAGGAGCAGGTACTATCCCTGATGGAGGAGCAGGTACTATCCCTGATGGAGGAGCAGCAGGTACCAGGTACTATCCCTGATGGAGGAGCAGGTACCAGGTACTATCCCTGATGGAGGAGCAGGTACTATCCCTGATGGAGCAGCAGGTACCAGGTACTATCCCTGATGGAGGAGCAGGTACCAGGTACTATCCCTGATGGAGGAGCAGCAGGTACCAGGTACTATCCCTGATGGAGGAGCAGGTACCAGGTACTATCCCTGATGGAGCAGCAGGTACTATCCCTGATGGAGCAGCAGGTACCAGGTACTATCCCTGATGGAGCAGCAGGTACCAGGTACTATCCCTGATGGAGGAGCAGCAGGTACCAGGTACTATCCCTGATGGAGGAGCAGGTACTATCCCTGATGGAGGAGCAGGTACTATCCCTGATGGAGGAGCAGGTACTATCCCTGATGGAGGAGCAGCAGGTACTAACCCTGATGGAGGAGCAGGTACTATCCCTGATGGAGGAGCAGGTACTATCCCTGATGGAGGAGCAGGTACTATCCCTGATGGAGGAGCAGGTACTAACCCTGATGGAGGAGCAGGTACTAACCCTGATGGAGCAGCAGGTACCAGGTACTATCCCTGATGGAGGAGCAGGTACCAGGTACTATCCCTGACGGAGGAGCAGGTACTATCCCTGATGGAGGAGCAGGTACTAACCCTGATGGAGCAGCAGGTACCAGGTACTATCCCTGATGGAGGAGCAGGTACTATCCCTGATGGAGGAGCAGGTACTATCCCTGATGGAGGAGCAGGTACTAACCCTGATGGAGGAGCAGGTACTATCCCTGATGGAGCAGCAGGTACTAACCCTGATGGAGGAGCAGGTACTAACCCTGATGGAGGAGCAGGTACTAACCCTGATGGAGGAGCAGGTACTAACCCTGATGGAGGAGCAGGTACTAACCCTGATGGAGGAGCAGGTACTAACCCTGATGGAGGAGCAGGTACTATCCCTGATGGAGGAGCAGGTACTATCCCTGACACATAGAGCTGTGATACATAGAGATGCTCCTCCAGCCAATCAGGACAAAGCTTTTGTTGTTAAAATGAAATAAAAGAGTCCAGCAGGGTTAGGGTTGTTCTTCATCTGGCGCTTTAAATGTTTATATTAGTATTTATTTATATTTGTTTATTAACATTAAAGCAGATTTAAACCGTTAGCTGCAGCTAGCCGCGTTAACAGCTAATAACAGCTGATTTAACGAGTTTAATGAGAGTGTAATGTCTTTAACCCTGTGTGTGTGTATGTGTGTGTATGTGTGTGAGTATGTGTGTGCGTGTATGTATATATATACATATATATAAATACATATATATAAATATATATATCAGTAATAGAGGTCTTGCAGACTGAGGCCTGATGCAGGTTAGGGTTATAATGACAGTATAATGTATATAATGTGTATATTAGAGGCCAACTGTGACCCTGCTGCAGGGTTAGGTTTAGTATATAATGTATATAATGTATATAATGTATATATAGTATATAATGCGTATAATGAGGAATAAAGAGGCCTACCTTCCTGCTGGAGCCGCTAGCAGGCTAACAGGCTAGCCCTCCGTTAGCATGGAGCTAGCTGCTGCGGAGAATAAAGTAAAAGAAGCTGAATCATGAGAGTTTCTCCTCCGTGAAGCTGCTGCGGGTTTCCGCGGAGCCTCCTGCTGCTCCAGGTTGTGAGGCTGCTGCTCTACAATCAGCTGATTATCTGATTTATTCTGTTTTTCTTTCTGCCGACGACAAACTGCCTCTGCGTAACTAGCTAGCTGCTAGTTAGCCACACGCAGGCTGAGCAGCAGAGCGCCGATCACCGATCATCGAACTCGAACCTTCAGTCTAATTAACAAGTTTTCTGTTAATCATTGAACACAAAATGTTCCTTTTCTTTATCAATATGTGATGTTTGTCTTCAGATCAGCTGTTTAACACCGGAAACACGTTTAATTACCGTCATTAGAAGCTGCATCAGCTGCTCTGTGATCGACTACAAAGCCTGAGACAGTAGTTTATCATTCTGAACAAAAACAAATAAATTAATAATCAATAATAATCACTGTGATCAATAAACAGTCACTGAGAGCACACTGGTTTAATGATGGTAAAATTGTTTATTGACATTTCTGAATAAATGAGAAGTTGAAACCAAAGCTGAATATTTATTTATTTATTTTGAAAATAAAAACATAAACAAACACAATGATTGAATCTCTGAGCTGCTTCGTGTGTTTATAACATCTTTATAATATATAACTTTATAATATAGTGACTAACGACCCTGTCAGCTGACAGCCTGTTTCCATTAAAGAGACATGATGACATCATCATCAGCTGATCTACACAATAACACGTCACCACACAAACAGACACACACACACACACTCAGACACACACACACACACATAGACACACACAAACACACACCAAAACACAAACACAAACAGACACATACACACATACAGATACACACACACACACATAGACACACTCAGACACACACACACACACACACACACACACACACACACACTCAGAAGTTCTCCTTGTAGAAGTTGAAGTTGAAGTGTTCACACTGAGCTTTGATGACTTTAGCGAGAGCAGGAGAGCCGCAGTAAAACACGTGGACCTTCCCTTTGTTCTCCTCCGACACTTTCTGAAACACCTGTGAATAATAATAAACAGGTGTTAACAGGTCCGTCCGTCTTCTGCCGCTTATCCTGGTCGGGTCGTGGGGGCAGCAGCCTAAGCAGGGAAACCCAGACATAGTCTCTCCAGCGTGTCCTGGGTCTCCTACCGGTGGGACGGGCCCTGAACACCTCACCAGGGAGGCGTCCGGGAGGCATCCTGACTAGATGCCCGAGCCTCCTCATCTGGCTCCTCTCAACGTGGAGGAGCAGCGGGTCTACTCCGAGCTCCTCCCGGATAACTGAGCTTCTCACCCTATCTCTAAGGGAGAGCCCAGCCAGCCTACGGAGGAAGCTCATTTCAGCCGCTTGTACCCGCCATCTTGTTCTTTGGGTCACTACCCAAAGCTCATGACCAGAGGTGAGGGTAGGAACCCAAAGCTCATGACCAGAGGTGAGGGTAGGAACCCAAAGCTCATGACCAGAGGTGAGGGTAGGAACCCAAAGCTCATGACCAGAGGTGAGGGTAGGAACCCAAAGCTCATGACCAGAGGTGAGGGTAGGAACCAAGACCGACTGGTAAATCCAGAGCTTTGCCTTTCGGCTCAGCTCTCTCTTCACCACGACGGATCTGTGCAGAGTCCGCATTACTGCAGACGCCGCACCGATCCGCCTGTCGGTCTCACGCTCCATCCTTCCCTCACTGTGAACAAGACCCCGAGGTACTTGAACTCCTCCACTTGGGGCAGGATCTCATCCCCGACCCGGAGAGTGCACTCCACCCTTTTCCGGCTGAGGACCAGGGACTCGGATTTGGAGGTGCTGATTCTCATCCCGGCCGCTTCACACTCGGCGGCGAACCGATCCAGTGAGAGTTGGAGGTCACGGTCTGATGAAGCCAACAGGACCACATCATCTGCAGAAAGCAGTGACCCGATCCTGAGGTCACCAAACCGGACCCCCTCCACACCCTGGCTGCGCCTAGAAATCCTGTCCATAAAGATTATGAACAGGATCGGTGACAAAGGGCAGCCCTGGCGGAGTCCAACCCTCACTGGAAACAAGTCCCACTTATTACCGGCAATGTGGACCAAGCTCTGACACCGGTCATACAGGGACCGGACGGCCCGTATCAGGGGGTCCGATACCCCGTACTCCCGGAGAACCCCCCACAGGACTCCCCGAGGGACACGGTCGAATGCCTTCTCCAAGTCCACAAAACACATGTGGACTGGTTGGGCCCCATGCACCCTCAAGGATCCTGCAGAGGGTGTAGAGCTGGTCCACTGTTCCACGGCCCGGACGAAAACCACACTGCTCCTCCTGAATCCGAGGTTCGACTATCCGACGGACCCTCCTCTCCAGCACCCCCGAATAGACCTTACCAGGGAGGCTGAGGAGTGTGATCCCCCTGTAGTTGGAACACACCATCCGGTCCCCCTTCTTAAAAAGAGGGACCACCACCCCAGTCTGCCAATCCAGAGGCACTGCCCCCGATGTCCACGCCATGCTGCAGAGTCGTGTCAACCATGACAGCCCCACAACATCCGGGGGTGGGGGGGGGGGGCCCGGTGGTCCACGTCCGGGCGAGGGCAACCCTAACCCTTATTAACAGGTATAAACAGGTTTATTAACAGGTGAGAATGAACCTCACCTTTCCCCACTCCGGGCGTCCAGGTTGAGTCCTCGTCCTCAGACCGGTGATGGAGTCTCTTTTCTCCTTCTTGGCCAGCAGGTCCAGCGCCATCTGCAGCCCGATCGCCTTCATGTCGTTCTTACTGAGCGCCGCCGTCATGTACATGTGCATCTCCAGGAAGCGTCCTGACACACAGGGAAGGGTTTCATTGATCGGTGAAGGGTTTCATTGATCGGTGAAGGGCTTCATTGATCGG
>NC_070582.1:262500-267500 GCF_027409825.1 Scomber japonicus | reverse complement strand
AGATTAACAGAAATTATGATTCTTTAATGTTTTGAACATTTGAGGCAGAGTGACGCCTCCCTGGACCTCACATCTCTGAGTGGGGGGGCCTCTCCTCTCTCTGCGGGCCCCAACTCGTCTGGAAGAGGCTCCGTCAGACCCGGAGCCCCGGCCCCCGCCCCCCCCGCCCCCCCCCGCCCCCCCCGCCCCCCCCGGCCCCCCCGGGGCCGGACCGGGCCGGGAGCCGTTCTGACGGTACAGCGTCAGCTCGATGGCGTCGTCCTCGTTGGTCGCTACGGCGCCGTTACGGTTTGTAGAGCTGAACAGGTCCTCCTATAGAGAACAGAGGATTCACCACTTCATCAGATTCATCCTTCATCTGATTCATCCTTCATCTGATTCACTCGTTCATCTGATTCATCCTTCATCTGATTCATCCTTCATCTGATTCACCCTTCATCAGATTCACCACTTCATCTGATTCATCCTTCATCTGATTCATCCTTCATCTGATTCACTCGTTCATCTGATTCATCCTTCATCTGATTCACCACTTCATCTGATTCATCCTTCATCTGATTCACCACTTCATCTGATTCATCCTTCATCTGATTCACCACTTCATCTGATTCATCCTTCATCTGATTCATCCTTCATCTGATTCACCACTTCATCCTTCATCTGATTCATCCTTCATCTGATTCACCACTTCATCTGATTCACCACTTCATCTGATTCATCACTTCATCTGATTCACCACTTCATCTGATTCACCACTTCATCTGATTCATCCTTCATCTGATTCACCACTTCATCTGATTCACCACTTCATCTGATTCACCACTTCATCCTTCATCTGATTCATCCTTCATCTGATTCACCACTTCATCTGATTCACCACTTCATCTGATTCACCCCTTCATCTGATTCATCCTTCATCTGATTCACCACTTCATCCTTCATCTAATTCACCACTTCATCCTTCATCTGATTCACCACTTCATCCTTCATCTAATTCACCACTTCATCCTTCATCTGATTCACCACTTCATCCTTCATCTGATTCATCCTTCATCTGATTCACTCGTTCATCTGATTCACTCGTTCATCAGATTCATCCTTCATCAGATTCACTCGTTCATCTGATTCACTCGTTCATCAGGTGAGAGGGTGAACCTGAGCCTCCAGCTGTCTGCGGTGCTTCAGGCTGGTTGTGAGTCTCTTAGAACTCAAACTCTGGTTCTCCGGTTCTCTGAAGTACTCGAACAGCCGGTTGGTCCACTGACCCATAGAACGTATGTGGAGCCATAGAGAGTCTGTGGAGAACACACACACACACACACACACACACACACACACACACACACACACACACACACAGAGGGTTAATACACATACACACACACACACACACACACAGGGTTAATACACACACACACACACACACACACACACACAGGGTTAATACACACACACACACACACACAGGGTTAATACACACACACACACACACACACACACAGGGTTAATACACACACACACACACACACAGGGTTAATACACACACACACACACACACACACACACACACACACACACACACACACACACACACACACACATATACACACACACACACACACACACACACACACACACACACACAGAGGGTTAATACACACACACACACACACACACACACACACACACACACACACACACACACACACACAGAGGGTTAATACACACACACACACACACACACACACACACACACACACACACACACACAGAGGGTTAATACACACACACACACACACACACACACACACACACACACACACACACACACACACACACACACACACACAGAGGGTTAATACACACACACACACACACACACACACACACACACACACACACACACACACACACACACACACACACACACC
Organism: Scomber japonicus; assembly: GCF_027409825.1. Classification (NCBI taxonomy): domain Eukaryota; kingdom Metazoa; phylum Chordata; class Actinopteri; order Scombriformes; family Scombridae; genus Scomber; species Scomber japonicus. The sequence continues at coordinate 265,569 of NC_070582.1, read as the reverse complement.
CCCCCCCCCCCACCTGGCTGCTCCGGGGCGCTGCTGATGGTGAACGGGTGCCACTCGTATTTGGCGATCTCAGGAATGTTGATGTAAACGTAATCTCCAGGTTTGAAATGAAAGAACTGAGGACGCTTAATCACCAGGTGGGTCACCTGCACACACACACACACACACACACACACACACACACACATGATCACATGATCACATGATCACATGACCTGCACACACACCACATGATCACATGACCACATGACCACATGACCACACATCACATGATCACATGACCACATGACCTGCACACACACCACATGACCACATGACCACATGACCTGCACACACACCACATGACCACATGATCACATGACCTGCACACACACCACATGATCACATGACCACATGACCACATGACCACATGACCACATGACCACATGACCACATGATCACATGACCACATGATCACATGACCACATGATCACCTGCACACACACCACATGACCACATGACCACATGACCACATGACCACATGACCACATGATCACATGACCACATGACCACATGACCACATGACCACATGACCACATGACCTGCACACACATCACATGATCACATGACCACATGATCACCTGCACACACATCACATGATCACATGACCACATGATCACATGATCACATGACCACATGACCACATGACCACATGACCACATCATCACATGATCACATGATCACATGACCACATGATCACATGATCACATGATCACATGACCACATGACCACATGACCACATGACCACATGATCACATGACCACATGACCACATGACCACATGACCACATGACCACATGATCACATGACCACATGACCACATGATCACATGACCACATGACCACATGACCACATGATCACATGACCACATGATCACATGACCACATGACCACATGACCACATGACCACATGACCACATGACCACATGATCACATGACCACATGATCACATGATCACATGACCACATGATCACATGACCACATGACCACATGACCACATGACCACATGATCACATGATCACATGATCACATGACCACATGATCACATGATCACATGACCACATGATCACATGACCTCATGACCTCATGACCACATGACCACATCATCACATGATCACATGATCACATGACCTCATGACCTGCACACAGATCACATGACCACATGACCACATGACCTGCACACACATCACATGACCACAGATCACATGATCACATGACCACATGACCACAGATCACATGATCACATGATCACATGATCACATGACCACATGACCACATGATCACATGACCACATGATCACATCATCACATGACCACATGATCACATGACCACAGATCACATGACCACATGATCACATGATCACATGATTACATGACCACATGACCACATGACCACATGACCACATGATCACATGACCACAGATCACATGATCACATGATCACATGACCACATGACCACATGACCACATGACCACCTGATCACATGACCACATGACCACATGATCACATGACCACAGATCACATGATCACATGACCACATGATCACATGACCACATGACCACATGACCACATGATCACATGACCACATGACCACATGATCACATGACCACATGATCACATGACCACATGACCACATGATCACATGACCACATGACCACATGACCACATGACCACATGACCACATGACCACATGACCACATGATCACATGACCACATGACCACATGACCTGCACACACATCACATGACCACATGACCACATGATCACATGACCACATGACCACATGATCACATGACCACATGACCACATGATCACATGACCACATGACCTGCACACACATCACATGATCACATGATCACATGACCACATGACCACATGACCACATGACCACATGACCACATGACCTGCACACACATCACATGATCACATGACCACATGATCACATGATCACATGATCACATGACCACATGACCACATGACCACATGACCACCTGATCACATGACCACATGACCACATGATCACATGACCACAGATCACATGATCACATGACCACATGATCACATGACCACATGACCACATGACCACATGATCACATGACCACATGACCACATGATCACATGACCACATGATCACATGACCACATGACCACATGATCACATGACCACATGACCACATGACCACATGACCACATGACCACATGACCACATGACCACATGATCACATGACCACATGACCACATGACCTGCACACACATCACATGACCACATGACCACATGATCACATGACCACATGACCACATGATCACATGACCACATGACCACATGATCACATGACCACATGACCTGCACACACATCACATGATCACATGATCACATGACCACATGACCACATGACCACATGACCACATGACCACATGACCTGCACACACATCACATGATCACATGACCACATGATCACATGATCACATGATCACATGACCACATGACCACATGATCACATGACCACATGATCACAGATCACATGACCACATGACCACATGATCACATGACCTATGACATCATATATAAATCAACAGCTTCTCTGGTTTCTGTTGGTCTGAGACTAAAGGGGGGCCGTCTGAGACCTTGGACGGCAGCAGGTTCACTTCCACGATGTAAAGCCCCCCCATCCGAGAGACCGCCACGCCCACGATCTTCTCCAGCACGAAGACCAGACCCGGGACCACAAACCACTTCCAGAAGTTGGCACAGTGGACCATCAGCAGGGACCAGACCCACACGTAGGACAGGTGAGACCAGTAGAACACCTGGAGGGCACAGTGAGGAGCAGCTGGTTACCATGGATACCAGACCCAGACCCCAACCCAGACCCAGACCCAGACCCAGACCCAGACCCAGACCCCAACCCAGACCCAGACCCAGACCCTAACCCAGACCCAGACCCAGACCCTAACCCAGACCCAGACCCAGACCCTAACCCAGACCCAGACCCAGACCCAGACCCTAACCCAGACCCTAACCCAGACCCTAACCC
>NC_070582.1:255000-257500 GCF_027409825.1 Scomber japonicus | reverse complement strand
TGCAGCAGCGTTGCAGCAGCGTTGCAGCAGCAGCAGGGTTGCAGCAGGGTTGCAGCAGCGTTGCAGCAGCAGCAGGGTTGCAGCAGCAGCAGGGTTGCAGCATTACCATGATGAAGGTGCAGTTGAAGTTGAGGCACTGGCCGCAGCCTTTGGCCAGCATGTAGAAGATGCCGCCGTCGCTGTGCTGCAGCACGGCTCCAATGAACAGCAGCAGGCTGAGGCCGGCGTACGCACACAGGAACAGAAGCTTCCGGCTGTTGTTCTGCCAGTACGCTCGAGTCAGGTACCGCGGCGTGTGGCGCCGCTTCTGCTCCGACTCAGGAGGCTTCAGCCAGTTAGCAGCGCTGAGAACCAGACACAAGCATCACCTGATGGTTCTCACCTGATGGTTCTAACCTGATGGTTCTAACCTGATGGTTCTAACCTGATGGTTCTAGCCTGATGGTTCTAACCTTATGGTTCTAACCTGATGGTTCTAGCCTGGTGGTTCTAACCTGATGGTTCTAACCTGATGGTTCTCCAACCTGATGGTTCCAACCTGATGGTTCCAACCTGATGGTTCTAACCTGATGGTTCCAACCTGATGGTTCTCTAACCTGATGGTTCCAACCTGATGGTTCTCTAACCTGATGGTTCCAACCTGGTGGTTCTAAAATGATGGTTCTAACCTGATGGTTCCAACCTGATGGTTCCCACCTGATGGTTCTAAAATGATGGTTCTAACCTGATGGTTCCAACCTGATGGTTCTAATCCGATGGTTCCAACCTGATGGTTCTAACCTGATGGTTCCAACCTGATGGTTCTAACCTGATGGTTCCAACCTGATGGTTCCCACCTGATGGTTCTAAAATGATGGTTCCAACCTGATGGTTCTAAAATGATGGTTCCAACCTGATGGTTCTAATCCGATGGTTCCAACCTGATGGTTCTAACCTGATGGTTCCAACCTGATGGTTCTAACCTGATGGTTCTAACCTGATGGTGAGGTTCTCCATGACCTCGGGGAAGTTCTCCAGCTCAGCTTTCAGCTCCTCGAAGGTGATGGAACCGCTGTTGTCTTTATCAGCGGACTCGAACAGCGCCAGCGTCAAGTCGTCCAGCTTCTCCTCCGGCAGAGAGATGGCGCTCTCACGCAGACACGACTTCAGAACCGTCCGCAGCTCGTCAGGATCAATGGAACCACTTCCTGTTGAGAGACCAGTTGATCACCTCCAGGGAGAGTGTGTGTATGTGTGTGTGTGTGTGTGTGTGTGTGTGTGTGTGAGTGTGTGTATGTGTGTGTGTGTGTGTGTGTGTGTGTGTGTATCTGTGTGTGTGTGTGTGTGTGTGTGTGTGTGTGTGTGTGTGTCTCTAACCGTCCACATCATAAACCTGGAACAGGAACTTGAGCTTGTCGGTCTCGTCTCCGTGGATCAGGAGGTTCAGAGCTTTCAGCAGCTCGTCCAGACTGATGGAGGAACTCCCGTCAGAGTCGAAGAGAGAGAAGAACCGCTCTGCGAAGAAAGACTGACACACACACACACACACACACACACACAGATACACACACACACACACATTACACACACATTACAAACACATTACACACAGATACACACACACACACACACATTACACACACACACACACACACAGATACACACACACACACACATTACACACACATTACAAACACATTACACACAGATACACACACACACACACATTACACACACATTACACACACACACACGTACACACACTCACATACACACACACATACACACACACACACATTACACACACATTACACACACACACACACACACACACGTACACACACTCACATACACACACACATTACACACACACATCCAGTCTACATGTGCTTTGTGGACTTGGAGAAGGCTTATGACCCTGACCCTCGGGGGACCTTGTGGGAGGTGTTCTGGGAGTTTGGGATACCAGGGTCTCTGCTGCGAGCCACTGGGTCCCTATACAACCGCTGTGAGAGTCTCAAGTTGCAGCCGGGGGGAGGAGAGAGACCTCAGAATCACCTCTCTGCTGTTTGTGGTTGATGTTGTTCTGTTGGACTCTACAGGTGAAGTCCTCCAACAGGCTCTGGGACGGTTTGCAGCTGAATGTGAAGTGGTCGGGATGAGAGTCAGCACCTCCACATCTGAGGCCATGGTGCTCTGCTGGACAAAGGTGGACTGCCCCTCGGGGGGGGGGGGGGGTGAAGTATCTGGGGATCTTGTTCACAGGAGCGTAAGATTGACAGGTGGATGGGTGCAGCATCAGGTGGATGCAATCAGCAGTGATGACCGTCCTGGTGGAGAAAGTGCTGAGCCTGAAGGTGAACCCTCTGCTCACCAGCTTTGGGTAGTGACCCAAACAATGAGATGCTGGATCCAGGCAGAGAGAGTCCGGGCTCAGCCTTAGAGATCGGGTCAGGAGTTCAGACATCCGGGGCCATTTCGTGCAGTCCACTTATGTTCACCTGAGACGCATTTTAATGTC
>NC_070582.1:242500-250000 GCF_027409825.1 Scomber japonicus | reverse complement strand
CATCATCATCACCACCATCATCACCATCACCACCATCATCATCACCACCATCATCATCACCACCATCATCATCATCACCATCAACATCATCATCATCACCACCACCATCATCACCATCAACATCACCATCATCACCATCACCACCATCACCACCATCATCATCATCATCATCATCACCATCACCACCATCATCATCATCACCATCAACATCATCATCATCACCACCATCATCACCATCAACATCATCATCATCACCACCATCATCATCACCACCATCATCATCATCACCATCAACATCATCATCATCACCACCACCATCATCACCATCAACATCATCATCATCACCACCATCATCATCATCATCATCACCACCACCATCATCACCATCACCATCACCACCACCATCATCATCATCATCATCATCATCATCATCATCATCATCACCTTTGCTGTAGTTGTAGTTGATGGTTTTGCCGGGTCCAGGTTTCGGCAGGGATACGGGTGTTTCCTCTGTCGGTAGATCCAGGAAGGAATATTCTACAAACAGCCGGACGACGCTGGCGTCCCGAGACACGCGAGCGTCCGGGCGGAGGCTCAGAGACACCACCTCCACCCGCACGCGGTCCGAGGCCTGAGGACCAATAGGATCCGTTTAAAGTCAAACAGACAAACGAACCTTCATCATCCGTCCAATGAGGAGCGATGCGTTCACTGACCTTCCTCCCCACGGCCGGCCCATGAACGATGCAGTCATCGCTGTCCGACTGGCTCGACTCTCTCTGAACCTCTGCAGCTGCTGGGACTTCCTCAACATCTGGAAGCATCCGGACAGGAAGCAGGGAGGACAGGAAGTAGGGAGGACAGGAAGCAGGGAGGACAAGATGCAGGGAGGACAGGAAGCAGGGCCGGACAGGAAGCAGGAAGGACAGGAAGCATGGAGGACAGGAAGCAGGGAGGACAGGAAGCAGGGAGGACAGGATGCAGGGAGGATAGGATGCAGGGAGGACAGGAAGCAGGGAGGACAGGAAGCAGGGAGGACAGGAAGCAGGGAGGACAGGATGCAGGGAGGACAGGAAGCAGGGAGGACAGGAAGCAGGGAGGACAGGAAGCAGGGAGGACAGGATGCAGGGAGGATAGGATGCAGGGAGGACAGGAAGCAGGGAGGACAGGATGCAGGGAGGACAGGAAGCAGGGAGGACAGGATGCAGGGAGGACAGGAAGCAGGGAGGACAGGAAGCAGGGAGGACAGGATGCAGGGAGGACAGGAAGCAGGGAGGACAGGAAGCAGGGCCGGACAGGAAGCAGGGCCGGACAGGAAGCAGGGAGGACAGGAAGCAGGGCCGGACAGGAAGCAGGGCCGGACAGGAAGCAGGGAGGACAGGAAGCAGGGCCGGACAGGAAGCAGGGAGGACAGGAAGCAGGGAGGACAGGAAGCAGGGCCGGACAGGAAGCAGGGAGGACAGGAAGCAGGGAGGACAGGAAGCAGGGAGGACAGGAAGCATGGAGGACAGGAAGCAGGGAGGACAGGAAGCAGGGAGGACAGGAAGCAGGGAGGACAGGAAGCAGGGAGGACAGGAAGCAGGAAGGACAGGAAGCAGGGAGGACAGGAAGCAGGAAGGACAGGAAGCAGGGAGGACAGGAAGCAGGGAGGACAGGAAGCAGGGAGGACAGGAAGCAGGAAGGACAGGAAGCAGGGAGGACAGGAAGCAGGAAGGACAGGATGCAGGGAGGACAGGAAGCAGGGAGGACAGGAAGCAGGGAGGACAGGAAGCAGGGAGGACAGGAAGCAGGGAGGACAGGAAGCAGGAAGCAGGGAGGACAGGATGCAGGGAGGACAGGAAGCAGGGAGGACAGGAAGCAGGGAGGACAGGATGCAGGGAGGACAGGAAGCAGGGAGGACAGGAAGCATGGAGGACAGGAAGCAGGGAGGACAGGAAGCAGGGAGGACAGGAAGCAGGGAGGACAGGAAGTAGGGAGGACAGGAAGCAGGGAGGACAGGAAGTAGGGTTAGGGTTCTGCAGATGAACAGAGAACAGAGAACAGAGAACGTTCTAATACTGACCTTCAATAATCTCCTCAGAAACGTCGGAGTCATCGGAGCAGGACTGAGCGCTCGCTGCCAGCTGTCCTTCAGAGACGTGAGACTCCTCCTCCTCTTCCTCTTCCTCTTCCTCCATCTGTCACACAAATCACTGACATGCTTCAAACTCTCAGATTTACTAATTCATATATTTCGTGTTTAATGATGAAGAATAAATAATTATAATAATATATAATATAGTAATATAATAATATAATATATTATTAACAGAACCTTTTCAGCTGCTGAGCTCCGAGCTTCAGTCTGCAAGAACACACACAGAACATCTGTTAACAGAGGGTTCTAACAGGAGGAACATGGGTTCTAACAGGAGGAACACGGGTTCTAACAGGAGGAACACGGGTTCTAACAGGAGGAACACGGGTTCTATCAGTAGGAACATGGTTTCTAACAGGAGGAACATGGGTTCTATCAGGAGGAACATGGGTTCTATCAGGAGGAACATGGGTTCTAACAGGAGGAACATGGGTTCTATCAGGAGGAACATGGGTTCTAACAGGAGGAACATGGGTTCTATCAGGAGGAACATGGGTTCTATCAGGAGGAACATGGGTTCTATCAGGAGGAACATGGGTTCTATCAGGAGGAACATGGGTTCTAACAGGAGGAACATGGGTTCTATCAGGAGGAACATGGGTTCTAACAGGAGGAACAAGGGTTCTTGATTCTTGTGTGGGATGACTCTTCCAGTGACTCTCTGACCAATCAGAGGCCGGCAGTCTGATGATGTCACATTTAGTATCGGCTCGCTAGGAACCTCAGCAGAACCGAAAAGAGGAACAAGGGTTCTAACAGAGAAGAACACAAGTTCTAATAGTAGAAATATTTGAAGCTCTTCTGATCTGGACTCTAATGATCAGATGTTCTACTGTTAGAACCGATGGTTCTCTCTCATCATGTCCTGAATCATCTCACCTGGTCGCCTGCTTCTATGAATGTGACCTTTTTAGCAGCCGGTCCGTCCTTCAGCCGGGTCCCCGGTCCGTCCTTCAGCAGGGTCCCCGGTCCGTCCTTCAGCCGGGTCCCCGGTCCGTCCCTCGGCAGGGTCCCCGGTCCGTCCCTCGGTCCGTCCTTCAGCAGGGTCCCCGGTCCGTCCTTCAGCCGGGTCCCCGGTCCGTCCCTCGGCAGGGTCCCCGGTCCGTCCTTCGGCAGGGTCCCCGGTCCGTCCTTCAGCCGGGTCCTCGGCCTGAGCTTTGGTTCCTGCTGGAACAGAACCAACGATGATTAAACTCCAACAGCTGCTTTATTTTGAGCTGTAAGTGTATTAAATTCCTGACCTCAGGGAGGGAGGAGGAGAAGGAGGAGGAGGAGGAGGAGGAGGCACGAGGAGCCTCTTCCTCCTCATGCTTCTCCTCTCCAGCTGTGATGGAGCCGGCAGGACAGAAGTACGCTTCCCTCCACTTCAGTGTGACTTCAAGATGGCCGACAGGAAGTCCAGAAGAGTCGATGAGCTGCAGCGCACCTGGAAACAGGAAACACACAAAGTCTGGATGCAAAACCTCTACTCCTCCTCCACTCCTTCACCTCCTCTACTCCTCCTCCACTCCTCCTCCACACCTCATCCTCCACTCCTTCACCTCCTCTACTCCTCCTCCACTCCTTCACCTCCTCTACTCCTCCTCCACTGCTCCTTCACCTCCTCTACTCCTCCTCCACTCCTCCTCCACTCCTTCACCTCCTCTACTCCTTCACCTCCTCTACTCCTCCTTCACCTCCTCCTCCACTCCTTCACCTCCTCTACTCCTCCTCCACTCCTTCACCTCCTCTACTCCTCCTCCACTGCTCCTTCACCTCCTCTACTCCTCCTCCACTCCTCCTCCACTCCTTCACCTCCTCTACTCCTCCTCCACTCCTTCACCTCCTCTACTCCTCCTCCACCTCCTTTATCACCTCCTCTACTCCTCCTTCACCTCCTTCACCTCCTCTACTCCTCCTCTACTCCTCCTCCACTCCTCCTCCACTCCTTCACCTCCTCTACTCCTCCTTCACCTCCTTTACCTCCTCTATCACCTCGTCCTTCACCTCCTCTATCACCTCCTCCACTCTGCTAATCCCCTAACAAAGACAACTGGGGTCTCTAAAGGTAGAACCAGGTCCTCAGGTTCTGGTTCCTGTGGACCAGGTTCTGGTTCCTGTGGACCAGGTTCTAGTACCTGAGGACCAGGTTCTAGTACCTGAGGACCAGGTTCTACCAGATCTCTGCACCCGTTCTAAACCTGCTTTAGACCTTCAGTCGTCTCACCGCTGATGCTGCGGTTCTGGCTCAGAGGCAGCAGAGGAACGCGAGCTTTGCCCAAATACACGTCCGTCTGCTCCTCTTCGGAGTCAAACACGTAGAACTGAAGAACCTCGGACTTCAGGTACCGGTCCAGCTCCTCGTCCATGTGGACCGAGTAGGACTTGACGTCGTGGAACTGCGGATGGCGGCAGGCGTGGACGGTGGCGGTAGGATAGTCGGGGAAGTCAAAGAACTTGTAGACCACGTAGGAGCTGGGCTGCTGGGAACCGGACTGCTGGGAACCGGACTGCTGGGAACCGGGCTGCTGGGAACCGGACTGCAGGGAACCGGACTGCAGGTCTGAGCAGCGCTGAACACTGATCATGAGTTCGTTCCAGCTGCTGCTGATTGGCTGAGAGGACGAAGACAGTTTCAGATCATTAATACTGTTAGTGACCTACTGGTGGGTTCTGGTGGGTGGGTTCTGGTGGGTGGGTACTGGTGAGTGGGTACTGGTGAGTGGGTTCTGGTGGGTGGGTTCTGGTGAGTGGGTACTGGTGAGTGGGTATTGGTGGACGGGTTCTGGTGAGTGGGTACTGGTGGGTGGGTTCTGGTGGGTGGGTTCTGGTGGGTGGGTACTGGTGGGTGGGTTCTGGTGGGTGGGTTCTGGTGGGTGGGGTTCTGGTGGGTGGGGTATTGGTGGGTGGGGTTCTGGTGGGTGGGTACTGGTGGGTGGGGTATTGGTGGGTGGGGTTCTGGTGGGTGGGGTTCTGGTGGGTGGGTTCTGGTGGGTGGGGTATTGGTGGATGGGGTTCTGGTGGGTGGGTACTGGTGGGTGGGTTCTGGTGGGTGGGTACTGGTGGGTGGGTTCTGGTGGGTGGGGTTCTGGTGGATGGGGTTCTGGTGGGTGGGTACTGGTGGGTGGGGTACTGGTGGGTGGGTACTGGTGGGTGGGGTTCTGGTGGGTGGGTACCGGTGGGTGGGGTTCTGGTGGGTGGGTACTGGTGGGTGGGGTATTGGTAGATGGGGTTCTGGTGGGTGGGTTCTGTTGGGTGGGATTCTGGTGGTGGGGTTCTGTTGGGTGGGTTCTGGTGGTGGGTTCTGATGGGTGGGGTATTGGTAGATGGGGTTCTGGTGGGTGGGTTCTGTTGGGTGGAGTTCTGGTGGTGGGTTCTGAGGGGTGGGGTATTGGTGGATGGGGTTCTGGTGGGTGGGTACATGTGGGTGGGTACTGGTGGGTGGGGTTCTGATGGGTGGGTTCTGGTGGGAAGGTTCTGGTGGGTGGGGTACTGGTGGGTGGGTTCTGGTGGGTGGGGTTCTGATGGGTGGGTTCTGGTGGGAAGGTTCTGGTGGGTGGGTTATGGTGGGTGGGGTACTGGTGGGTGGGTTCTGGTGTGTTGGGTTCTGGTGGGTGGGTTCTGGTGGGTGGGTTCTGGTACCTTGAGCTTCTCTTTATACAGACGCAGAGTTTGTGTCATCGGCATCTTGAACCTCATCCAGTAATCCACCGAGCCGAAGCACCGCGCCTCCTCGCAGGAACCTGACAGGAACAGTCTGTTAGAGAACCTGGCTCTACCTGGTTCTACCTGGTTCTACCTGGTTCTACCTGGTTCAACCTGGTTCTACCTGGGTCTACCTGGCTCTACCTGGTTCAACCTGGTTCTACCTGGTTCTAACTGGTTCTACCTGGCTCTAACTGGTTCTACCTGGTTCTCCATGGTTCTACCTGGCTCTACCTGGGTTTACTTGGGTTTACCTGGTTCTACCTGGTTCTAACTAGTTCTACCTGGCTCTAACTGGTTCTACCTAAGTCTACCTTAGTCTACCTGGCTCTACCTGAGTCTACCTGGTTCTACCTGGTTCTAACTGGTTCTACCTGGCTTTACCTGGTTCTACCTGAGTCTACCTGGTTCTACCTGGCTCTATCTGGCTCTACCTGGCTCTACCTGGTTCTACCTGGGTCTACCTGGGTCTACCTGGCTCTACCTGGTTCTACCTGGCTCTACCTGGGTTTACTTGGGTTTACCTGGTTCTACCTGGTTCTAACTAGTTCTACCTGGCTCTAACTGGTTCTACCTAAGTCTACCTTAGTCTACCTGGCTCTACCTGAGTCTACCTGGTTCTACCTGGTTCTAACTGGTTCTACCTGGCTTTACCTGGTTCTACCTGAGTCTACCTGGTTCTACCTGAGTCTACCTGGCTCTACCTGGTTCTACCTGGCTCTACCTGAGTCTACCTGGCTCTACCTGAGTCTACCTGGCTCTAACTGGTTCTACCTGGTTCTAACTGGTTCTACCTGGGTTTACTTGGGTTAACTGGTTCTACCTGGCTCTAACTTGTTCTACCTGAGTCTACCTTGGTCTACCTGGCTCTACCTGGTTCTACCTGGCTCTACCTGGTTCTACCTGGCTCTACCTGGTTCTACCTGGTTCTACCTGAGTCTACCTGGCTCTACCTGGTTCTAACTGGTTCTACCTGGCTTTACCTGGTTCTACCTGGTTCTACCTGAGTCTACCTGGCTCTACCTGAGTCTACCTGGCTCAACCTGGTTCTACCTGGTTCTAACTGGTTCTACTCGGCTCTGACTCACCGACCAGCGTTATGGTTCCATGCACCTTCCCGTTCTGGTCCAGGAGCTGCTGCAGCTGCAGCTTGCCGGTGGCCACGGTTCTCCAGTCGAGTCCCAGAGCCTGATGCATCTCCACGCTGACAGAGAACCTGTGCAGGTAGTCCAGGAAGTCCTGGTCCATGCTCACCACGTACTTGGATGTGAAGCCGTACTGAGGGTTCTGGCCCGCGGCCACCGGAGTGGAGTGCAGGTCAGACCGGTAGAAGGAGTAGGTGCAGAAGGTGGAGGGTTCCCCATCACCCAGAACCTCCAGGGCCGACTCCGACAGAACCGCACTGACTATCTGCAGCTCCACCAGGTTCGCTCCTCGCTCTAACTCCTCCTCCTCCTCCTCCTCCTCCTCGTTCACGGCTGCTTCGGTTCCGTAGGTTTTGGTTCCGTAGGTTTTGGTTCCGTAGGCGATGTCTCTGAGCTGAGCTGAGGAGCACAAACAGGAAGACGTGTTTCTCACAGTCGTACCGGTCTGAGCTCGTTTGCCCCTAAAGTCCAGATTATCTGGCTGGTGTGAGAGTGTACCGTGCTGGAGAACGTTAGGTTAGAGGTTCTCATTAG
>NC_070582.1:202500-237500 GCF_027409825.1 Scomber japonicus | reverse complement strand
CTGCTGGTGGACACCGGCGGTGAGGGATGCCGTCAAGCTGAAGAAGGAGTCCTATAGGTCCTTTTTGGCCTGTAGGACTCCGGAGTCAGCAGACAGGTACCGGCAGACCAAGCGGAGCGCAGCTAGGGCGGTCGCTGAGGTAACAACCCGGACATGGGAGGAGTTCGGTGAGGCCATGGAAAATGACTTCCGGACGGCTTCGAAGAGATTCTGGACCACCATCCGGCGTCTCAGCAGGGTGTAGCAGTGCACCGTCAACACTGTGTACGGTGGGAGGTGGGTGGTGGGGCTGCTGACCTCGACTCGGGACGTTGTGGATCGGTGGAAGGAATACTTCGAAGACCTCCTCAATCCCACCGACATGCCTTCCGGTAAGGAAGCAGGGCCGGGGGACCGGAGGGTGTGTTCCAACTACAGGGGAATCACACTCCTCAGCCTCCCTGGTAAGGTCTATTCGGGGGTGCTGGAGAAGAGGGTCCGTCGGATAGTCGAACCTCGGATTCAGGAGGAGCAGTGTGGTTTTCGTCCAGGCCGTGGAACTGTGGACCAGCTCTACACCCTCTGCAGGATCCTTGAGGGTGCATGGGGCCCAACCAGTCCACATGTGTTTTGTGGACTTGGAGAAGGCATTCGACCGTGTCCCTCGGGGAGTCCTGTGGGGGGTTCTCCGGGAGTTCGGGGTATTGGACCCCCTGATACGGGCCGTCCGTTCCCTGTATGACCGGTGCCAGAGCTTGGTCCGCATCGCCGGTAATAAGTCGGACTTGTTTCCAGTGAGGGTTGGACTCCGCCAGGGCTGCCCTTTGTCACCGATCCTGTTCATAATCTTTATGGACAGGATTTCTAGGTGCAGCCAGGGTGTGGAGGGGGTCCGGTTTGGTGACTTCAGGATCGGGTCACTGCTTTTTGCAGATGATGTGGTCCTGTTGGCTTCATCAGACCGTGACCTCCAACTCTCACTGGATCGGTTCGCAGCCGAGTGTGAAGCGGCCGGGATGAGAATCAGCACCTCCAAATCCGAGGTCATGGTCCTCAACCGGAAAAGGGTGGAGTGCACTCTCCGGGTCGGGGATGAGATCCTGCCCCAAGTGGAGGAGTTCAAGTACCTCGGGGTCTTGTTCACAGTGAGGGAAGGATGGAGCGTGAGACCGACAGGCGGATCGGTGCGGCGTCTGCAGTAATGCGGACTCTGCACAGATCCGTCGTGGTGAAGAGAGAGCTGAGCCGAAAGGTTCCTACCCTCACCTCTGGTCATGAGCTTTGGGTTCCTACCCTCACCTCTGGTCGTGAGCTTTGGGTTCCTACCCTCACCTCTGGTCATGAGCTTTGGGTCGTGACCCAAAGAACAAGATGGCGGGTACAAGCAGCTGAAATAAGCTTCCTCCGTAGGCTGGCTGGGCTCTCCCTTAGAGATAGGGTGAGAAGCTCAGTTATCCGGAGGAGCTCGGAGTAGACCCGCTGCTCCTCCGCGTTGAGAGGAGCCAGATGAGGAGGCTCGGGCATCTAGTCAGGATGCCTCCCGGACGCCTCCCTGGTGAGGTGTTCAGGGCCCGTCCCACCGGTAGGAGACCCGGGACACGCTGGAGAGACTATGTCTCTCGGCTGGCCTGGGAACGCCTCGGGATCCCCCGGGAAGAGGGAGAGGGAAGTCTGGGCTTCCTGCTGAGGCTGCTGCCCCCCCGACCCGACCAGGGTCAGAGGAAGAGGACGGTAACGGTAACATAATAAAAACAGTAGAAGAAGTCAGGTATGATATGTGACATAATAAAAACAGTAGAAGAAGTCAGGTACCCCTCTCAGTCTTGATTTTGTCGAGGATCTGGTTTTTGTCGACGAGGTCGGCCTGCAGCGCCGCCTCCAGCTGAGAAACCTGCAGACGCAGCTGCTGCTCCTGAACGAACCACTTCTGCTGCTGAGAGACGTCCAACGCGCTGAGGGCACGTTCAACACTTCCATTACTAACACTGTTTAACACTTCCATTACTAACACTGTTTAACACTGTTGAACACTTCCATTACTAACACTGTTGAACACTGTTTAACACTTCTATTACTAACACTGTTGAACACTTCCATTACTAACGCTGTTGAACACTTCCCTTGCTAACGCTGTTGAACACTTCCCTTGCTAACGCTGTTGAACACTTCCCTTGCTAACGCTGTTGAACACTTCCCTTGCTAACGCTGTTGAACACTTCCCTTGCTAACGCTGTGTAACACTTCCCTTGCTAACGCTGGGTAACACTTCCCTTGCTAACGCTGGGTAACACTTCCCTTGCTAACGCTGGGTAACACTTCCCTTGCTAACGCTGTTGAACACTTCCCTTGCTAACACTGTTCAACACTTCCATTACTAACGCTGTTGAACACTTCCCTTGCTAACACTGTTCAACACTTCCATTACTAACACTGTTGAACACTTCCCTTGCTAACACTGTTCAACACTTCCATTACTAACACTGTTGAACACTTCCCTTGCTAACACTGTTCAACACTTCCATTACTAACACTGTTGAACACTTCCCTTGCTAACACTGTTGAACACTTCCCTTGCTAACGCTGGGTAACACTTCCCTTGCTAACGCTGGGTAACACTTCCCTTGCTAACGCTGGGTAACACTTCCCTTGCTAACGCTGGGTAACACTTCCCTTGCTAACGCTGCTGAACACTTCCCTTGCTAACGCTGTGTAACACTTCCCTTGCTAACACTGTTGAACACTTCCCTTGCTAACGCTGGGTAACACTTCCCTTGCTAACGCTGTTGAACACTTCCCTTGCTAACGCTGGGTAACACTTCCCTTGCTAACGCTGTGTAACACTTCCCTTGCTAACGCTGTGTAACACTTCCCTTGCTAACGCTGTTGAACACTTCCCTTGCTAACGCTGGGTAACACTTCCCTTGCTAACGCTGTTGAACACTTCCCTTGCTAACGCTGGGTAACACTTCCCTTGCTAACGCTGGGTAACACTTCCCTTGCTAACGCTGGGTAACACTTCCCTTGCTAACGCTGGGTAACACTCCCCTTGCTAACGCTGGGTTAGGGTTCTCACCTGTTGAGCAGCCTGTCGTTGGTTTCCTGCAGCAGATCTTTCTCCTGCTGCAGCTCGCTGAGTCGTTCCTGCAGCTGAACACCGAGACACACAGAGGTAACCCGACACTCTAGTAACTGGTATTAATATTATATTATATATTATATTATATTATATATAATATTATATATTATATATTATATTATATTATATTATATTATATTATATTATATTATATTATATAACTGGTAGAACCTGCTCCACGCTCTTCTTGGACATGACGGAGCGCTGCAGCCGGTTCTCCAGCTCTAAACTCTTCAGACGTTCTTCTTTGAGCTGAGACGACAGCTCGTCCACCTTCAGCATGGCGGCGTCGTGGCTGAGCTTCAGACTCCTCTGACTCTGAGGGTGAGAGGGTGAGGGTGAGAGGGTGAGGGTGAGAGGGTGAGACTCCTCTGACTCTGAGGGTGAGAGGGTGAGGGTGAGAGGGTGAGGGTGAGACTCCTCTGACTCTGAGGGTGAGAGGGTGAGGGTGAGAGGGTGAGACTCCTCTGACTCTGAGGGTGAGAGGGTGAGGGTGAGAGGGTGAGAGAGTGAGGGTGAGAGGGTTAGGGTGAGAGGGTGAGGGTGAGAGGGTGAGGGTGAGAGGGTGAGAGGGTGAGACTCCTCTGACTCTGAGGGTGAGAGGGTGAGGGTGAGAGGGTGAGACTCCTCTGACTCTGAGGGTGAGAGGGTGAGAGGGTTAGGGTGAGGGTGAGAGGGTGAGAGGGTGAGAGTGAGACTCCTCTGACTCTGAGGGTGAGAGGGTGAGGGTGAGAGGGTGAGGGTGAGGGTGAGAGGGTTAGGTTGAGAGGGTGAGAGGGTTAGGGTGAGAGGGTGAGGGTGAGAGGGTTAGGGTGAGGGTGAGAGGGTGAGGGTGAGAGGGTGAGGGGGTTAGGGTGAGGGGGTGAGGGTGAGAGGGTTAGGGTAAGAGGGTGAGAGGGTGAGGGGGTGAGGGTGAGAGGGTGAGGGGGTGAGGGTGAGAGGGTGAGGGTGAGGGTGAGAGGGTGAGGGTTAGGGTGAGAGGGTGAGGGTGAGAGGGTGAGGGTGAGAGGGTGAGGGTGAGGGGGTGAGGGTGAGGGGGTGAGGGTGAGGGTGAGAGGGTGAGGGTTAGGGTGAGGGGGTGAGGGTGAGGGGGTGAGGGTGAGAGGGTGAGGGTGAGAGGGTGAGAGGGTGAGGGTGAGGGTGAGAGGGTGAGGGTGAGGGGGTGAGGGTGAGAGGGTGAGGGTGAGGGTGAGAGGGTGAGGGGGTGAGGGTGAGGGTGAGAGGGTTAGGGTGAGGGGGTGAGGGTGAGAGGGTGAGGGGGTGAGGGTGAGAGGGTGAGGGGGTGAGGGGGTGAGAGGGTGAGAGGGTGAGGGGGTGAGGGTGAGAGGGTGAGAGGGTGAGGGTGAGAGGGTGAGGGTGAGAGGGTGAGGGTGAGAGGGTGAGGGTTAGGGTGAGGGTGAGAGGGTGAGGGGGTGAGGGTGAGAGGGTGAGGGTGAGAGGGTGAGAGGGTGAGGGTGAGGGAGAGAGGGTGAGAGTGAGGGTGAGAGGGTGAGGGTGAGAGGGTGAGGGTGAGGGTGAGAGGGTTAGGTTGAGAGGGTGAGAGGGTTAGGGTGAGAGGGTGAGGGTGAGAGGGTTAGGGTGAGGGTGAGAGGGTGAGGGTGAGAGGGTGAGGGGGTTAGGGTGAGGGGGTGAGGGTGAGAGGGTTAGGGTAAGAGGGTGAGAGGGTGAGGGGGTGAGGGTGAGAGGGTGAGGGGGTGAGGGTGAGAGGGTGAGGGTGAGAGGGTGAGGGTGAGGGGGTGAGGGTGAGGGGGTGAGGGTGAGGGTGAGAGGGTGAGGGTTAGGGTGAGGGGGTGAGGGTGAGGGGGTGAGGGTGAGAGGGTGAGGGTGAGAGGGTGAGAGTGAGGGTGAGAGGGTGAGGGTGAGGGGGTGAGGGTGAGAGGGTGAGGGTGAGGGTGAGAGGGTGAGGGGGTGAGGGTGAGAGGGTTAGGGTGAGGGGGTGAGGGTGAGAGGGTGAGGGGGTGAGGGTGAGAGGGTGAGGGGGTGAGAGGGTGAGGGGGTGAGGGTGAGAGGGTGAGAGGGTGAGGGTGAGAGGGTGAGGGTGAGGGTGAGAGGGTGAGGGTTAGGGTGAGGGTGAGAGGGTGAGGGGGTGAGGGGGTGAGAGGGTGAGGGGGTGAGGGTGAGAGGGTGAGGGTGAGGGTGAGGGTGAGAGGGTGAGGGTGAGGGTGAGGGTGAGAGGGTGAGGGTTAGGGTGAGGGGGTGAGGGGGTGAGGGGGTGAGGGTGAGGGGGTGAGGGTGAGGGTGAGAGGGTGAGAGGGTGAGGGTGAGGGAGAGAGGGTGAGAGTGAGGGTGAGAGGGTGAGGGGGTGAGAGGGTGAGGGTAAGAGGGTGAGAGGGTGAGGGGGTTAGGGTAAGAGGGTGAGAGGGTTAGGGTAAGAGGGTGAGGGTGAGAGGGTGAGACTCCTCTGACTCTGAGGGTGAGAGGGTGAGGGTGAGAGGGTGAGACTCCTCTGACTCTGAGGGTGAGAGGGTGAGGGTGAGAGGGTGAGAGGGTGAGAGGGTGAGGGTGAGGGTGAGAGGGTGAGACTCCTCTGACTCTGAGGGTGAGAGGGTGAGGGTGAGAGGGTTAGGGTAAGAGGGTGAGAGGGTGAGATGGTGAGGGGGTGAGAGGGTGAGGGAGTGAGGGTGAGGGGGTGAGGGTGAGGGGGTGAGGGTGAGAGGGTGAGGGTGAGGGGGTGAGGGTGAGAGGGTGAGGGGGTGAGGGTGAGAGGGTGAGGGTGAGGGTGAGGGTGAGAGGGTGAGAGGGTGAGGGTGAGAGGGTGAGGGTGAGAGGGTGAGAGGGTGAGGGTGAGGGCGAGGGGGTGAGGGTGAGAGGGTGAGGGTGAGAGTGAGAGGGTGAGGGTGAGAGGGTGAGGGGGTGAGGGTGAGAGGGTGAGGGGGTGAGGGTGAGAGGGTGAGGGTGAGGGGGTGAGAGGGTGAGGGGGTGAGGGTGAGAGGGTGAGGGGGTGAGAGGGTGAGGGGGTGAGAGGGTGAGGGTGAGAGGGTGAGAGGGTGAGGGGGTGAGGGGGTGAGGGGGTGAGAGGGTGAGGGTGAGGGTGAGAGGGTGAGGGTAAGAGGGTGAGAGGGTTAGGGTGTGAGTGAGAGGGTGAGGGGGTGAGGGTAAGAGGGTGAGAGGGTGAGAGGGTTAGGGTAAGAGGGTGAGAGGGTGAGAGGGTTAGGGTGTGAGTGAGAGGGTGAGGGGGTGAGAGGGTGAGGGTGAGAGGGTGAGGGGGTGAGAGGGTTAGGGTTAGGGTTAGGGTGTGAGTGAGAGGGTGAGGGGGTGAGGGTAAGAGGGTGAGAGGGTGAGAGGGTTAGGGTGTGAGTGAGAGGGTGAGGGGGTGAGGGTAAGAGGGTGAGAGGGTGAGGGGGTGAGAGGGTGAGAGGGTGAGAGGGTGAGGGTACCTCTTGGATCTGGAGGAAGCGACCCTCCAGCTCCGTGACGGTGTTGGATCTGTCAGCGAGCTGCTTCTGAAGTTTGATCATCAGCACGTTGCTGTTCACATGAGACCTGAGACACACACACACACACACACACACACACACACACACACAGAGACACACACACACACACACACACACACACACACACAGAAACACACACACACACACACACAGACACACACACACACACACACACACACACACACACACACACACACACACAGACACACACACACACACACACACACACACACACACACACACACAGAAACACACACACACACACACACACAGAGACACACACACACACAGACACACACACACAGACACACACACACACACACACACACACACACAGACACACACACACACACACAGAGACACACACACACACACACAGAGACACGCACACACACACACACACACAGAGACACACACAGACACACACACACACACATACACATACACACACACACACACACACACACACACACACAGAGACACATACACACACACACACATACACATACACACACACACACACACACACACACACACACACACAGACACATACACACACACACACACACACACACACACACAGACACACACACACACACACACACAGAGACACACACACACACACACACACACACACACAGAGACACATACACACACACACAGAAACACACACACTTACACACATACACACACACACACACACACACACACACACACAGACACACACACACACACACACACACACACAGAGACACAGAGACACACACACAGACACACACAGACACACACACACACACACACACACACACACACACACAGAGACACACACACAGACACACAGAGACACAGAGACACAGAGACACACACACACACACACACACACACACACACACACACACACACACACAGACACACAGAGACACACAGACACACACACACACACACATACACACAGAGACACACACACACACACACACACACACACACAGAGACACCCTTTCAGTGATTCTGAGGTCACTTCCTGTTAGTTCTACCTGACGTTGGAGGTCTGCTGCTGTCGGACCCACACACACACACACACACACACACACACACACACACACACACACACACACACTCCTACCTGACGTTGGAGGTCTGCTGCTGGCGGACCCACACACACACACACACACACACACACACACACACACACACACACATACACACAGAGACACACACACACACACACGCACACACACACACACAGACACACACACACACAGAGACACCCTTTCAGTGATTCTGAGGTCACTTCCTGTTGAAGCGTAACTTCCTGTTAGTTCTACCTGACGTTGGAGGTCTGCTGCTGTCGGACCCACACACACACACACACACACACACACACACACACACACACACTCCTACCTGACGTTGGAGGTCTGCTGCTGGCGGACCATCAGGAGACGTTCTTCAAACTCTTCTTCTTTCTTCCTCAGTTCCTCACGCAGGTTCTCCGACGCTGCTTCCCTCTGCTCCATCAGGCTGCGCTGAGACTCCACCACGTTCTCCCTGGAACACAAGAACACAGGGACACTGGAACACTGGAACACTGGAACACAAGAACACAAGGACACAAGAACACAAGAACACTGGAACACTGGAACACAGGAACACTGGAACACAAGAACACTGGAACACAAGAACACTGGAACACAAGAACACAGGAACACTGGAACACAAGAACACAGGAACACAAGGACACAGGAATCAAGAACACTGGAACACAAGAACACTGGAACACAGGAACACAGGGACACTGGAACACAAGAACACAGGAACACAAGAACACTGGAACACAGGAACACAGGGACACTGGAACACAAGAACACAAGAACACAGGAACACAGGGACACTGGAACACAAGAACACAGGAACCAAGAACACAGGAACCAAGAACACAGGAACACTGGAACACAAGAACACAGGAACCAAGAACACTGGAACACAAGAACACAAGAACACAGGAACACTGGAACACAAGAACACAAGAACACAAGAACACTGGAACACAGGAACACAGGGACACAGGGACACAAGAACACTGGAACACAGGAACACAGGAACACAGGAACACAAGAACACAGGAACACACGTACACAGGAACACAAGAACACTGGAACACACGTACACAGGAACACAAGAACACTGGAACACAAGAACACTGGAACACAAGAACACTGGAACACAGGAACACAAGAACACAAGAACACAAGAACAGAAGAACAGAAGAACAGAAGAACAGAAGAACACAGGAACACAGGAACACAGGAACAGAAGAACAGAAGAACACAAGAACACAAGAACACAGGAACACAGGAACAGAAGAACAGAAGAACAGAAGAACAGAAGAACAGAAGAACACAAGAACAGAAGAACAGAAGAACACAAGAACACAAGAACACAAGAACACAGGAACACTGGAACACTGGAACACAAGAACACAAGAACACAGGAACAGAAGAACAGAAGAACAGAAGAACAGAAGAACAGAAGAACACAAGAACACAAGAACACAAGAACACAAGAACACTGGAACACAGGAACACTGGAACACAAGAGCACAGGAACACAAGAACACAGGAACACAGGAACACAAGAACACAAGAGCACAGGAACACAAGAACACTGGAACACTGGAACACTGGAACACAGGAACACAAGGAACACAGGGACACAAGGAACACAAGAACACAGGAACACAGGAACACAAGAACACAGGAACACAGGAACACTGGAACACAGGAACACTGGAACACAAGAGCACAGGAACACAAGAACACAGGAACACAGGAACACTGGAACACAAGAGCACAGGAACACAAGAACACTGGAACACTGGAACACTGGAACACAGGAACACAAGGAACACAGGGACACAAGGAACACAAGAACACAGGAACACAGGAACACAAGAACACAGGAACACAGGAACACAGGAACACAGGTTATATGGTGTCATCATGTTTGGTTCTCACAGGTTCCGGATCTCGGCTCGGGCTTCCTCCAGCAGACTGTGTCCGTATCGAGGCAGCTGGCCGGTTGGAGGTCTGCCGGCTCCTTCCAGACTCCTGGTACCTGCAGGAGGAGACGACTGTCAAACTGAGGAGACGACCGTTGTACTGAGGAGACGACTGAGGAGACGACTGTGGTACTGAGGAGACGACCGTCGTACTGAGGAGATGACTGAGGAGACGACTGTGGTACTGAGGAGACGACTGAGGAGACGACTGTCGTACTGAGGAGACGACCGTCACACTGAGGAGACGACCGTCTCACTGAGGAGACGACTGAGGAGACGACTGTCGTACTGAGGAGACGACTGAGGAGACGACTGTCGTACTGAGGAGACGACCGTCACACTGAGGAGACGACCGTCTACTGAGGAGACGACTGAGGTGACAACCGTCATACTGAGGTGACGACTGTCTACGACGTCGTACTGAGGAGACGACCGTCACACTGAGGAGACGACCGTCTACTGAGGAGACGACTGAGGTGACAACCGTCATACTGAGGTGACGACTGTCTACGACGTCATACTGAGGAGACGACTGAGGAGACGACCGTCTACTGAGGAGACGACTGTCACACTGAGGAGATGACTGAGGAGACGACTGTGGTACTGAGGGGACGACTGAGGAGACGACTGTCATACTGAGGAGACGACCGTCATACTAAGGAGACGACCGTCATACTGAGGAAACGACCGTTTACTGAGGAGACGACTGTCGTACTGAGGAGACGACTGAGGAGACGACGTTTCACTGAGGAGACGACCGTCGTACTGAGGAGATGACTGAGGAGACGACTGTGGTACTGAGGAGACGACTGAGGAGACGACTGTCGTACTGAGGAGACGACTGTCGTACTGAGGAGATGACTGAGGAGACGACCGTCTACTGAGGAGACGACGTCAAACTGAGGAGACGACTGTCAAACTGAGGAGACGACTGTCAAACTGAGGAGACGACCGTCTACTGAGGAGACGACCATCTTACTGAGGAGACGACCGTCGTACTGAGGAGACGACTGTCATACTGAGGAGACGACTGAGGAGACGACCGTTTCACTGAGGAGACGACCGTCGTACTGAGGAGATGACTGAGGAGACGACTGTGGTACTGAGGAGACGACTGAGGAGACGACTGTCATACTGAGGAGACGACCGTCATACTAAGGAGACGACCGTCATACTGAGGAGACGACTGAGGAAACGACCGTTTACTGAGGAGACGACTGAGGAGACGACCGTTTCACTGAGGAGATGACCGTCGTACTGAGGAGACGACTGTGGTACTGAGGAGACGACTGAGGAGACGACTGTCGTACTGAGGAGACGACTGAGGGGACAACCGTCTACTGAGGAGACGACTGTCGTACTGAGGAGACGACTGAGGTGACAACCGTCTACTGAGGACACGACCGTCTACTGAGGAGACGACTGTCAAACTGAGGAGACGACCGTCTACTGAGGAGACGACCGTCGTACTGAGGAGACGACTGAGGAGACGACTGTGGTACTGAGGAGACGACTGAGGAGACGACTGTCGTACTGAGGAGACGACTGTCATACTGAGGAGACGACTGAGGAGACGACCGTTTCACTGAGGAGACGACCGTCGTACTGAGGAGATGACTGAGGAGACGACTGTGGTACTGAGGAGACGACTGAGGAGACGACTGTCGTACTGAGGAGACGACTGTCGTACTGAGGAGACAACTGAGGTGACAACCGTCTACTGAGGAGACGACGTCAAACTGAGGAGACGACTGTCAAACTGAGGAGACGACCGTCTACTGAGGAGACGACCGTCTACTGAGGAGACGACCGTCTTACTGAGGAGACGACCGTCGTACTGAGGAGACGACTGAGGAGACGACTGAGGAGACGACTGTGGTACTGAGGAGACGACTGAGGAGACGACTGTGATACTGAGGAGACGACCGTCGTACTGAGGAGACGACTGTGGTACTGAGGAGACGACTGAGGAGACGACTGTGGTACTGAGGAGACGACTGAGGAGACGACTGTCGTACTGAGGAGACGACTGTCGTACTGAGGAGACGACTGAGGGGACAACCGTCTACTGAGGAGACGACTGTCGTACTGAGGAGACGACTGAGGTGACAACCGTCTACTGAGGACACGACCGTCTACTGAGGAGACGACTGTCAAACTGAGGAGACGACCGTCTACTGAGGAGACGACCGTCGTACTGAGGAGATGACTGAGGAGACGACTGTGGTACTGAGGAGACGACTGAGGAGACGACTGTCGTACTGAGGAGACGACTGTCGTACTGAGGAGACAACTGAGGTGACAACCGTCTACTGAGGAGACGACGTCAAACTGAGGAGACGACTGTCAAACTGAGGAGACGACCGTCTACTGAGGAGACGACCGTCTACTGAAGAGACGACCGTCTTACTGAGGAGACGACCGTCGTACTGAGGAGACGACTGAGGAGACGACTGTGGTACTGAGGAGACGACTGAGGAGACGACTGTGGTACTGAGGAGACGACCGTCGTACTGAGGAGACGACCGTCGTACTGAGGAGACGACTGAGGAGACGACTGTCGTACTCAGGAGACGACTGTCGTACTGAGGAGACGACTGAGGTGACAACCGTCTACTGAGGAGACGACCGTCTACTGAGGAGACGACCGTCGGACTGAGGAGACGACTGTGGTACTGAGGAGACGACTGAGGAGACGACTGTCATACTGAGGAGACGACCGTCATACTAAGGAGACGACCGTCATACTGAGGAGACGACTGAGGAAACGACCGTTTACTGAGGAGACGACTGAGGAGACGACCGTTTCACTGAGGAGATGACCGTCGTACTGAGGAGACGACTGAGGAGACGACTGTGGTACTGAGGAGACGACTGAGGAGACGACTGTCGTACTGAGGAGACGACTGTCGTACTGAGGAGACGACTGAGGGGACAACCGTCTACTGAGGAGACGACTGTCGTACTGAGGAGACGACTGAGGTGACAACCGTCTACTGAGGACACGACCGTCTACTGAGGAGACGACTGTCAAACTGAGGAGACGACCGTCTACTGAGGAGACGACCGTCGTACTGAGGAGACGACTGAGGAGACGACTGTGGTACTTTGGAGACGACTGAGGAGACGACTGTCGTACTGAGGAGACGACTGTCATACTGAGGAGACGACTGAGGAGACGACCGTTTCACTGAGGAGACGACTGTCGTACTGAGGAGACGACCGTTTCACTGAGGAGACGACTGAGGAGACGACCGTCGTACTGAGGAGACGACCGTCGTACTGAGGAGATGACTGAGGAGACGACTGTGGTACTGAGGAGACGACTGAGGAGATGACTGTCGTACTGAGGAGACGACTGTCGTACTGAGGAGACAACTGAGGTGACAACCGTCTACTGAGGAGACGACGTCAAACTGAGGAGACGACTGTCAAACTGAGGAGACGACCGTCTACTGAGGAGACGACCGTCTACTGAGGAGACGACTGAGGAGACGACTGAGGAGACGACTGAGGAGACGACTGAGGAGACGACTGTGGTACTGAGGAGACGACTGTCTTACTGAGGAGACGACCGTCGTACTGAGGAGACGACTGAGGAGACGACTGAGGAGACGACTGTGGTACTGAGGAGACGACTGAGGAGACGACCGTCGTACTGAGGAGACGACCGTCGTACTGAGGAGACGACCGTCGTACTGAGGAGACGACTGAGGAGACGACTGTGGTACTGAGGAGACGACTGAGGAGACGACTGTCGTACTCAGGATACGACTGTCGTACTGAGGAGACGACTGAGGTGACAACCGTCTACTGAGGAGACGACCGTCGTACTGAGGAGACGACTGAGGAGACGACTGTGGTACTGAGGAGACGACTGAGGAGACGACTGTCGTACTGAGGAGACGACTGTCGTACTGAGGAGACGACTGAGGGGACAACCGTCTACTGAGGAGACGACTGTCGTACTGAGGAGACGACTGAGGGGACAACCGTCTACTGAGGACACGACCGTCTACTGAGGAGACGACTGTCAAACTGAGGAGACGACCGTCTACTGAGGAGACGACCGTCGTACTGAGGAGACGACTGAGGAGACGACTGTGGTACTGAGGAGACGACTGAGGAGACGACTGTCGTACTGAGGAGACGACTGTCATACTGAGGAAACGACTGAGGAGACGACCGTTTCACTGAGGAGACGACCGTCGTACTGAGGAGATGACTGAGGAGACGACTGTGGTACTGAGGAGACAACTGAGGAGACGACTGTCGTACTGAGGAGACGACTGAGGAGACGACTGTCGTACTGAGGAGACAACTGAGGTGACAACCGTCTACTGAGGAGACGACGTCAAACTGAGGAGACGACTGTCAAACTGAGGAGACGACCGTCTACTGAGGAGACGACCGTCTACTGAGGAGACGACCGTCTTACTGAGGAGACGACCGTCGTACTGAGGATACGACTGAGGAGACGACTGAGGAGACGACTGTGGTACTGAGGAGACGACTGAGGAGACGACTGTGGTACTGAGGAGACGACCGTTGTACTGAGGAGACGACTGAGGAGACGACTGTGGTACTGAGGAGACGACTGAGGAGACGACTGTCGTACTCAGGAGACGACTGTCGTACTGAGGAGACGACTGAGGTGACAACCGTCTACTGAGGAGACGACCGTCTACTGAGGAGACGACCGTCTACTGAGGAGACGACCGTCATACTGAGGAGACGACTGAGGAGACGACCGTCTACTGAGGAGACGACCGTCTACTGAGGAGACGACCGTTGTACTGAGGAGACGACTGAGGAGACGACCGTTTCACTGAGGAGACGACCGTCGTACTGAGGAGATGACTGAGGAGACGACTGTGGTACTGAGGAGACAACTGAGGAGACGACTGTCGTACTGAGGAGACGACTGAGGAGACGACTGTCGTACTGAGGAGACAACTGAGGTGACAACCGTCTACTGAGGAGACGACGTCAAACTGAGGAGACGACTGTCAAACTGAGGAGACGACCGTCTACTGAGGAGACGACCGTCTTACTGAGGAGACGACCGTCGTACTGAGGATACGACTGAGGAGACGACTGAGGAGACGACTGTGGTACTGAGGAGACGACTGAGGAGACGACTGTGGTACTGAGGAGACGACCGTCGTACTGAGGAGACGACTGAGGAGACGACTGTGGTACTGAGGAGACGACTGAGGAGACGACTGTCGTACTCAGGAGACGACTGTCGTACTGAGGAGACGACTGAGGTGACAACCGTCTACTGAGGAGACGACTGTCTACTGAGGAGACGACCGTCGTACTGAGGAGACGACCGTCTACTGAGGAGACGACCGTCGTACTGAGGAGACGACCGTCGTACTGAGGAGACGACCGTCATACTGAGGAGACGACTGAGGAGACGACCGTCGTACTGAGGAGACGACCGTCATACTGAGGAGACGACCGTCTACTGAGGAGACGACCGTCATACTGAGGAGACGACTGAGGAGACGACCGTCTACTGAGGAGACGACCGTCTACTGAGGAGACGACCGTTGTACTGAGGAGACGACTGAGGAGACGACCGTTTCACTGAGGAGACGACCGTCGTACTGAGGAGATGACTGAGGAGACGACTGTGGTACTGAGGAGACAACTGAGGAGACGACTGTCGTACTGAGGAGACAACTGAGGTGACAACCGTCTACTGAGGAGACGACGTCAAACTGAGGAGACGACTGTCAAACTGAGGAGACGACCGTCTACTGAGGAGACGACCGTCGTACTGAGGATACGACTGAGGAGACGACTGAGGAGACGACTGTGGTACTGAGGAGACGACTGAGGAGACGACTGTGGTACTGAGGAGACGACCGTCGTACTGAGGAGACGACTGAGGAGACGACTGTGGTACTGAGGAGACGACTGAGGAGACGACTGTCGTACTCAGGAGACGACTGTCGTACTGAGGAGACGACTGAGGTGACAACCGTCTACTGAGGAGACGACCGTCTACTGAGGAGACGACCGTCTACTGAGGAGACGACCGTCGTACTGAGGAGACGACCGTCGTACTGAGGAGACGACCGTCGTACTGAGGAGACGACCGTCATACTGAGGAGACGACCGTCTACTGAGGAGACGACCGTCATACTGAGGAGACGACTGAGGAGACGACCGTCTACTGAGGAGACGACCGTCTACTGAGGAGACGACCGTTGTACTGAGGAGACGACTGAGGAGACGACCGTCTACTGAGGAGACGACCGTCTACTGAGGAGACGACCGTCATACTGAGGAGACGACCGTCATACTGAGGAGACGACCGTCTACTGAGGAGACGACCGTCGTACTGAGGAGACGACCGTCGTACTGAGGACACGACCGTCGTACTGAGGAGACGACCGTCGTACTGAGGACATGACCGTCGTACTGAGGAGACGACCGTCGTACTGAGGACACGACCGTCATACTGAGGAGACGACCGTCATACTGAGGAGACGACCGTCATACTGAGGAGACGACCGTCTACTGAGGAGACGACCGTCGTACTGAGGAGACGACCGTCGTACTGAGGAGACGACCGTCTACTGAGGAGACGACCGTCATACTGAGGAGACGACCGTCTACTGAGGAGACGACCGTCATACTGAGGAGACGACCGTCTACTGAGGAGACGACAGTCGTACTGAGGAGACGACTGTCTACTGAGGAGACGACCGTCATACTGAGGAGACGACTGAGGAGACGACCGTCATACTGAGGAGACGACCGTCTACTGAGGAGACGACCGTCGTACTGAGGAGACGACTGTCACACTGAGGAGACGACCGTCATACTGAGGAGACGACTGAGGAGACGACCGTCATACTGAGGAGACGACCGTCGTACTGAGGAGACGACCGTCGTACTGAGGAGACGACTGTCGTACTGAGGAGACGACCGTCGTACTGAGGAGACGACCGTCGTACTGAGGAGACGACTGAGGAGACGACCGTCATACTGAGGAGACGACTGTCTACTGAGGAGACGACTGTCGTACTGAGGAGACGACCGTCATACTGAGGAGACGACCGTCTCACTGAGGAGACGACCGTCGTACTGAGGAGACGACCGTCATACTGAGGAGACGACTGAGGAGACGACTGAGGAGACGACTGAGGAGACGACCGTCTTACTGAGGAGACGACTGAGGAGACGACTGAGGAGACGACTGAGGAGACGACCGTCTTACTGAGGAGACGACTGAGGAGACGACTGTCTACTGAGGAGACGACTGAGGAGACGACTGAGGAGACGACCGTCGTAGTTTGAGCTGCAATCTAAATATCTTACAGTGTTTATTTTCACTTGTACATTAAATTAAATACATTAAGTACACAAACAGGTTTAGAGGTTTAGGTCATTTATAATCTGAGTATGTGTGACGTACTTTTGGGTCGTGTGTGAGAAGGCGAGGACGCGTCGTCTCGCAGCCTGTTCGTCCCAGAGTTGACTCGTGGCTGGACGTGGCCGTAAGGACTCGGCCTCCTGCTCTGGGAGTTAAGGAGCTGCTGTTTGGACACCAGGAGGCGCTGTTTCAGTCTCTCGTTCTCAGCCTGCAGCCCTCTGACCTTCTCCTGGAGCTCTTCCATCATCTCCTCCATCTCCACGTCCCGCAGCCTGGACACTGGCTGAGCGCCGCCCGCCGCCAGCTGCTCCATCCGGCCGCGATCCTTCACCAGCCTCATCAGCTTCGTGCCCAGCCTGACAGGAGGAATCACAAGAGCAGTCGATGTGAACGGAGGTCTGTGCAGCTGCTGGAGCGTGTGACAGGCGCTCCTCATGGAGCACACTAACCCTGACCCAACATTTCCCTCTAACTTTATTCAGCTTTGGGCTTTTGAGAATTGTCTCATCAGAAGCTGCAGTGATGGACAAGAAGCTGTTCATGTTACATTAATATTCACTCACTTCTTGATCTTGTCGTCCTGTTTGTGAATCTGCTGTTTGAGGAGCAGATTCTCCTCGTGGAGGCGCAGGAACCGGTCCTCCAGCTCCTCCCGTGACGCCCGCGAGATGTCCTGACATGCTCGAGCATTCTGGTACCCGAACGGATCTGTGAGCAGGACGACAAACTGTAACCTGCTGCCAACACACTGCAGCACGCTGAGTGATGCTAACCTGCAGCATGCTAACCTGCAGCATGTTAACCTGCAGCATGCTAACCTGCAGCATGTTAACCTGCAGCACGCTGAGTGATGCTAACCTGCAGCATGTTAACCTGCAGCATGTTAACCTGCAGCAGGCTGAGTGATGCTAACCTGCAGCATGTTAACCTGCAGCATGTTAACCTGCAGCATGTTAACCTGCAGCAGGCTGAGTGATGCTAACCTGCAGCATGTTAACCTGCAGCACGCTGAGTGATGTTAACCTGCAGCATGTTAACCTGCAGCACGCTGAGTGATGTTAACCTGCAGCATGTTAACCTGCAGCATGTTAACCTGCAGCATGTTAACCTGCAGCACGCTGAGTGATGCTAACCTGCAGCATGCTAACCTGCAGCATGCTAACCTGCAGCATGTTAACCTGCAGCAGGCTGAGTGATGCTAACCTGCAGCATGCTAACCTGCAGCATGCTAACCTGCAGCAGGCTGAGTGATGTTATAAAACTTACCTGCAGGTCGGTTCAGGTTCAGTGTGAAGTCTCTGACGGGTTCATCAGCTGCAGACATCCTGAAACCTGAAAACACAAAGATTCACTTCATCAATCACTGATAATCACATTAAAGATCAAACCTGGATCAATATCAACCAAACCATAGATTAACCCTTTATGCTCTGACTCATAATTCATCTCTACACTGATTCATAAACTCTCCATCAGTCATTAATTCATGTCTGATTCTTATTCACTGTGTTATGTTTCATTTTATACAATATGATGAATAAACATGTTTTACTGCTTTTTATAAAACGTGAATCAGCTGCAGAACATTTTATTTCCATGTTAGTAAACTGTGGATGAAATGAGTTAAAGCTATAATAAATGTTTGCTGCTGTTATTAAAGCTCTAAATGTTTAAAAGAGACAAAAACAGCTGTTTAGTTTAACTCTGTTTCAAATGATAAAGTTTATTTAATGAGTTTAATGTGATGTTAGTTTCACATCTGTAGTAAAAGCATTAATAACTAATAAACTAAAGTTATAACTGTTGTTAGCAGTTAGCAGTTAGCTCTGTGTTTACATTAATATAACAACAACGATCAGCTGTTTCTCTCCGGTACCGGAAACATGCACCGTGCTTTCCCGCCCTCTCTCTACCCGGTTTCCCGCCCTGTCTCTGCCCGGTTCTCCGGTTCTTACCGTTAACGGAGACTTTTAGATGTTTTTCTTTCGTTGCTACAGAAAACAAACAGCTCGGCTTGTCGTTAGGATGCTACTGCGCATGCGCCGCGTGGAGAGCGCTCTGGGAAATGTAGTTCTCTGAGCTTCACTTTGTAGGCGGATTCTCCCGCGCTTTGTTTTTATTAATAAAGTTTAATTAATGAATATTAACCATCTGATAATAATTAAACTTTATTACTAATGTGTCTCTGTATGTGTGTGTGTGTGTCTGTGTCTGTGTGTGTCTCTGTATGTGTGTGTGTGTATGTGTGTGTGTGTGTGTCTCTGTATGTGTGTGTGTGTGTCTCTGTCTGTGTATGTGTCTGTGTGTGTGTCTCTGTGTGTGTGTGTGTGTGTCTGTCTGTATGTGTGTGTGTGTCTCTGTATGTGTGTGTGTGTGTGTCTCTGTGTGTGTGTGTGTGTGTCTGTCTGTATGTGTGTGTGTGTCTCTGTATGTGTGTGTGTGTGTGTGTGTGTGCGTGTGTGTGTCTCTGTATGTGTGTGTGTGTGTGTCTGTGTGTGTGTGTGTGTATCTGTATGTGTGTGTGTGTGTGTGTGTGTGTCTGTGTGTGTGTGTGTGTGTGTGTGTATATTCTCTCCTCTCATACTGTTCATATTCACAGTTTGTTCTCATAAAAAGTGTTTATACCAAATGTTGAAGCACCATACTAACCATACTAACCATACTCACCATACTAACCATACTCACCATACTAACCATACTCACCATACTAACCATACTCACCATACTAACCATACTAACCATACTAACCATACTAACCATACTCACCATACTAACCATACTAACCATACTAACCATACTCACCATACTAACCATACTCACCATACTAACCATACTAACCATACTAACCATACTCACCATACTAACCATACCCACATACTAACCATACTCACCATACCCACCATACTAACCATACCCACCATACTCACCATACTAACCATACCCACCATACTCACCATACTAACCATACCCACCATACTCACCATACTAACCATACTAACCATACTAACCATACCCACCATACTAACCATACTAACCATACTAACCATACTAACCATACCCACCATACTAACCATACTCACCATACTAACCATACTAACCATACTAACCATACCCACCATACTAACCATACTCACCATACTAACCATACTAACCATACTAACCATACCCACCATACCCACCATACTAACCATACTCACCATACTAACCATACTAACCATACTAACCATACCCACCATACTAACCATACTAACCATACTCACCATACCCACCATACTAACCATACTCACCATACTAACCATACTAACCATACTAACCATACCCACCATACTAACCATACTAACCATACACACCATACTAACCATACTAACCATACTCACCATACTAACCATACTAACCATACCCACCATACTAACCATACTCACCATACTCACCATACTCACCATACTCACCATACTAACCATACCCACCATACTAACCATACCCACCATACTAACCATACTAACCATACTCACCATACCCACCATACTAACCATACTCACCATACTAACCATACTAACCATACACACCATACCAACCATACTCAACATACTCACCATACTAACCATATTAACCATACTAACCATACCCACCATACTAACCATACTAACCATACCCACCATACTAACCATACTAACCATACCTAACCATACCCACCATACCCACCATACTAACCATACTAACCATACTAACCATACCCACCATACCCACCATACTAACCATACTAACCATACTAACCATACCCACCATACTAACCATACTAACCATACTAACCATACCCACCATACTAACCATACCCACCATACCCACCATACTCACCATACTAACCATACTAACCATACTAACCATACCCACCATACTAACCATACTAACCATACCCACCATACTAACCATACTAACCATACCTAACCATACCCACCATACCCACCATACTAACCATACTAACCATACCCACCATACCCACCATACTCACCATACTAACCATACTCACCATACTCACCATACTAACCATACTCACCATACTAACCATACTAACCATACTAACCATACCCACCATACTAACCATACTAACCATACACACCATACTAACCATACTAACCATACTCACCATACTAACCATACTAACCATACCCACCATACTAACCATACTCACCATACTCACCATACTCACCATACTCACCATACTAACCATACCCACCATACTAACCATACCCACCATACTAACCATACTAACCATACTCACCATACCCACCATACTAACCATACTCACCATACTAACCATACTAACCATACACACCATACTAACCATACTCAACATACTCACCATACTAACCATACTAACCATACTAACCATACCCACCATACTAACCATACTAACCATACCCACCATACTAACCATACTAACCATACCTAACCATACCCACCATACCCACCATACTAACCATACTAACCATACTAACCATACCCACCATACCCACCATACTAACCATACTAACCATACTAACCATACCCACCATACTAACCATACTAACCATACTAACCATACCCACCATACTAACCATACCCACCATACCCACCATACTCACCATACTAACCATACTAACCATACTAACCATACCCACCATACTAACCATACTAACCATACCCACCATACTAACCATACTAACCATACCTAACCATACCCACCATACCCACCATACTAACCATACTAACCATACCCACCATACCCACCATACTCACCATACTAACCATACTCACCATACTCACCATACTAACCATACTCACCATACTAACCATACTCACCATACTAACCATACTCACCATACTAACCATACTAACCATACTAACCATACTAACCATACTCACCATACTAACCATACTAACCATACTGTGCATGTGAACAATCTGAAGAGTATTATGGCAAAGCAAAGTAAGGATGACCGTGATGTCATTATGACCAGCAGACAAACATCTGCTAATATGAATGAAGTTAGATTTTAATGAAGCTTCATTCTGCAGGACGTAAGAGACCGAGCTTCATTCTGCAGGACGTAAGAGACCGAGCTTCATTCTGCAGGACGTAAGAGACCGAGCTTCATTCTGCAGGACGTAAGAGACCGAGCTTCATTCTGCAGGACGTAAGAGACCGAGCTTCATTCTGCAGGACGTAAGAGACCGAGCTTCATTCTGCAGGACGTAAGAGACCGAGCTTCATTCTGCAGGACGTAAGAGACCGAGACCGAGCTTCATTCTGCAGGACGTAAGAGACCGAGCTTCATTCTGCAGGACGTACGAGACCGAGACCGAGCTTCATTCTGCAGGACGTAAGAGACCGAGCTTCATTCTGCAGGACGTACGAGACCGAGCTTCATTCTGCAGGACGTAAGAGACAGAGCTTCATTCTGCAGGACGTAAGAGACCGAGACCGAGCTTCATTCTGCAGGACGTAAGAGACCGAGCTTCATTCTGCAGGACGTAAGAGACCGAGACCGAGCTTCATTCTGCAGGACGTACGAGACCGAGCTTCATTCTGCAGGACGTACGAGACCGAGCTTCATTCTGCAGGACGTAAGAGACCGAGCTTCATTCTGCAGGACGTAAGAGACCGAGCTTCATTCTGCAGGACGTAAGAGACCGAGACCGAGCTTCATTCTGCAGGACGTAAGAGACCGAGCTTCATTCTGCAGGACGTAAGAGACGAGCTTCATTCTGCAGGACGTAAGAGACCGAGCTTCATTCTGCAGGACGTAAGAGACCGAGCTTCATTCTGCAGGACGTAAGAGACCGAGCTTCATTCTGCAGGACGTAAGAGACCGAGCTTCATTCTGCAGGACGTAAGAGACGAGCTTCATTCTGCAGGACGTAAGAGACCGAGCTTCATTCTGCAGGACGTAAGAGACCGAGCTTCATTCTGCAGGACGTAAGAGACCGAGCTTCATTCTGCAGGACGTAAGAGACGAGCTTCATTCTGCAGGACGTACGAGACGAGCTTCATTCTGCAGGACGTAAGAGACCGAGCTTCATTCTGCAGGACGTAAGAGACGAGCTTCATTCTGCAGGACGTAAGAGACGAGCTTCATTCTGCAGGACGTAAGAGACGGAGACCGAGCTTCATTCTGCAGGACGTACGAGACCGAGCTTCATTCTGCAGGACGTAAGAGACCGAGCTTCATTCTGCAGGACGTAAGAGACCGAGCTTCATTCTGCAGGACGTAAGAGACGAGCTTCATTCTGCAGGACGTACGAGACCGAGCTTCATTCTGCAGGACGTAAGAGACGAGCTTCATTCTGCAGGACGTAAGAGACCGAGCTTCATTCTGCAGGACGTAAGAGACCGAGCTTCATTCTGCAGGACGTAAGAGACCGAGCTTCATTCTGCAGGACGTAAGAGACGAGCTTCATTCTGCAGGACGTAAGAGACGGAGACCGAGCTTCATTCTGCAGGACGTACGAGACCGAGCTTCATTCTGCAGGACGTAAGAGACCGAGCTTCATTCTGCAGGACGTAAGAGACCGAGCTTCAGTACGAGACGGAGTCTGCAGACGTGTTTTACCACTCGGAAAAAACTGTAAAAGATGAAGATGAAGATGAAGATGATGAAGATGATGAAGATGAATGGAGCAGCTTGAGAAGACTTCTTCTTTCTTCTCTGAGCTGGCAGTCAGAGTGTGTGTGTGTGTGTGTGTGTGTGTGTGTGCTGTGTGTGTGTGTGTGAGTCTGTGTGTGTGTGTGTGTGTGTGTGTGAGTCTCTGTGTGTGTGTGTGTGAGTCTGTGTGTGTGTGTGTGTGTGTGTGTGTGTGTGTGTGTGTGTGTGTCTCTGTGTCTCTGTGTGTGTGTGTCTCTGTGTGTGTGTGTGTGTGTGTGTGTGTGTGTGTGGGTGTGTGTCTCTGTGTGTGTGTGTGTGTGTGTGTGTGTGTGTGTCTCTGTGTGTGTGTGTGTGTGTGTGTGTGTGTGTGTGTGTGTGTGTGTGTGTGTGTGTCTCTGGGGATCTCTCTGTTTAAACAGTTCAAACTGAATCAGTTTCCAGAGGTTGATGTTTAAAAGCTTCCTGCTGAGTCGTGTCAGCTGTTAGTTTCCTGAGCTTCAGCTGTCAGCACACCTCAGTGTTTCTGTCATTGAACCTGTCAGAGGCACGCCGCCCCCCCGCCCCCCCCCCCCCCCCCCCCGACCCCCCTGTCACCATCACATAACACACCTTCACTTATCTCTGCTGCTTTTTCTCCTTCTGAATCTTTTTATCAACATTTTCCAAAATCAATCAGAGCTGAACACACACACGCTGAGTTAGGACACTTCTGGGGACATTACGTTCATCTCCTGAGAGCTTCATCATTTCTATAATTATATATTATTATAATAATTATATTATATATTATTATAATAATTATATTATATATTATTATAATAATTATATTAACACAAAAACAACGATGTTAACAGCAGAGAACACGACTGTTAATTAACCCAATTAACTGATCTGAAGTCTGAAAGAAGCAATCATGTTTCTATAGACGTCGACACGTGTGAGTATTAAAGGCGTTACCGTCCTCTTCCTCCATCCCTCCACCCAGAGTGACCCTAACCCCCCCCCCCCCCGGGACCCCAGGCCCTGCTTCCTCACCGGAAGGCGTGTCGGTGGGATTGAGGAGGTCTTCGAAGTATTCCTTCCACCGATCCACAACCTCCCGAGTCGAGGTCAGCGCCCCCCCCCCCCCACCGTACACAGTGTTGACGGCGCACTGCCCCCCCCCCCCTCCTGAGACGCCGGATGGTGGTCCAGAATCTCTTCGAAGCCGTCCGGAAGTCGTTCTCCATGGCCTCGCCGAACTCCTCCCATGTCCGGGTTTTTGCCTCAGCGACCGCCCTAGCTGCGCTCCGCTTGGTCTGCCGGTACCTGTCTGCTGCCTCCGGAGTCCCACAGGCCAATAAGGTCCTATAGGACCCCTACCCTAACCTCCGGAGGGTTAGGGGTCCTATAGGACTCCTTCTTCAGCTTGACGGCATCCCTCACCGCCGGTGTCCACCAGCAGGTTCGGGGGTTGCTGCCCCGACAGGCATCGACCACCTTGCGGCCACAGCTCCGGTCAGCCGCCTTAACAATGGAGGCACAGAACATGGCCCACTCGGACTCAATGTCCCCCCCCCCCCCCCCGGTACATGGTCGAAGCTCTCCCGGAGGTGTGAGTTGAAACTCTCTCTGACAGGAGACTCTGCCAGACGTTCCCAGCAGACCCTCACAATACGTTTGGGTCTGCCAGGTCTGACCGGCATCCTCCCCCCCCCCACCATCGGAGCCAACTCACCACCAGGTGCTGATCAGCTGACAGCTCCGCCCCTCTCTCCACCCGAGTGTCCAAGACATGCGGCCGCAAGTCCGACGACACGACTACAAAGTCAATCATGGAACTGCAGCCTAGGGTGTCCTGGTGCCAAGTGCACATATGGACCCCCCCCCCCCCCCCCCCCCTCTTATGCTTGAACATGGTGTTCGTTATGGACAATCTGTGACGAGCACAGAAGTCCAATAACAGAACACCACTCGGGTTCAGATCGGGGGGGGGGGGGGGGGGGCGTTCCTCCCAATCACACCCCTCCAGGGTTTATATGATGTTTTAACAGTAATTAGATTATTAATTATGACGCTTTGAGAGAAGCGTCCTCCTTTTGTCTCTCTGCAGCTGTGTGTGTGTGTGTGTGAGCGTGTGTGTGTGTGTGTGTGTGTGTGTGTGTGAGTGTGTGTGTGTGTGTGTGTGTGTGAGTGTGTGTGTGTGTGTGTGTGTGTGTGTGTGAGTGTGTGTGAGTGTGTGTGTGTGTGTGTGTGTGTGTGTGTGTGTCTGTCAGCGTGCTGTTTCACATTTAGATAAACATCTCTCTTTATTCACTTCCTGTGGTTGCCGTTAGCGACGCTGCTCAGTCCTCATTCATCCGTCTCTAATTATTCAGATCTTATCTTCAAACTGTTTAATATTCATTTACTTTATTCTGTCTTCACCCTCAAATACCTTTATTCTGAAGGGTTGGTACCTTTATTCTGAAGGGTTGGTTCCTTTATTCTGAAGGGTTGGTTCCTTTATTCTGAAGGGTTGGTACCTTTATTCTGAAGGGTTGGTACCTTTATTCTGAAGGGTTGGTACCTTTATTCTGAAGGGTTGGTTCCTTTATTCTGAAGGGTTGGTTCCTTTATTCTGAAGGGTTGGTACCTTTATTCTGAAGGGTTGGTACCTTTATTCTGAAGGGTTGGTACCTTTATTCTGAAGGGTTGGTACCTTTATTCTGAAGGGTTGGTTCCTTTATTCTGAAGGGTTGGTTCCTTTATTCTGAAGGGTTGGTACCTTTATTCTGAAGGGTTGGTTCCTTTATTCTGAAGGGTTGGTACCTTTATTCTGAAGGGTTGGTACCTTTATTCTGAAGGGTTGGTACCTTTATTCTGAAGGGTTGGTACCTTTATTCTGAAGGGTTGGTACCTTTATTCTGAAGGGTTGGTTCCTTTATTCTGAAGGGTTGGTACCTTTATTCTGAAGGGTTGGTTCCTTTATTCTGAAGGGTTGGTTCCTTTATTCTGAAGGGTTGGTACCTTTATTCTGAAGGGTTGGTACCTTTATTCTGAAGGGTTGGTTCCTTTATTCTGAAGGGTTGGTACCTTTATTCTGAAGAGGGATGAAGGATAGAAGGATAGAGGGATGAAGGATAGAGGGATGGAGGGATGAAGGATAGAAGGATGGAGGGATGAAGTCAGTAACTGAGCATGAAAACAGATTGAAACAGTTTATTAGTGATAATGATGGTGATGATGATGGTGATGGTGATGATGGTGATGATGATGGTGATGATGATGGTGGTGATGGTGATGATGATGGTGATGGTGATGATGATGGTGATGATGGTGATGATGGTGGTGATGGTGGTGATGGTGGTGATGATGATGGTGATGGTGGTGATGATGATGATGATGGTGATGATGGTGATGATGATGGTGATGGTGATGATGGTGATGATGATGGTGATGGTGATGATGATGGTGATGATGGTGATGATGGTGATGGTGGTGATGATGGTGATGGTGATGATGATGATGATGGTGATGATGATGGTGATGGTGGTGATGATGATGATGGTGGTGGTGATGATGGTGATGATGATGGTGATGATGGTGATGGTGGTGATGATGGTGATGATGATGGTGATGATGATGATGGTGATGATGATGGTGATGATGATGGTGATGGTGATGATGGTGATGATGATGGTGATGGTGGTGATGATGATGATGATGGTGATGATGGTGATGATGATGGTGATGATGATGGTGATGATGATGATGATGGTGATGATGATGGTGATGATGGTGATGGTGGTGATGATGATGATGATGATGATGGTGGTGATGATGGTGATGACGACACACAGCTTTGTGCAGCATGTGCAGGGCCCCACTCACAGTAAAGGCCACACGCTAGACCTGATGTGTTCCACTGGCTTTCCCCTCACCAACCTACAGTGCCTGGACCTAGCAGTTTCTGACCACCATGCCTTTGTCTTCAATGTTCCTGCCTCCCTGCCCAGGCAGCGCCCTAGACGGACCATCATGTTCAGGAACATTAAGACTGTGAGCACAGAAGCTTTGTCTAGCCTGATTGCCAACTACTGGACTACTGACTCCTCCATATCTGCTCCTGATGACATGGTCGCCAGCTACGATGCAGCGTTATCCCTCAGCCTGGACCCTCTGGCCCCCCTTAAAATCTGGACTGTTTCATTCACCCGTCCCGCCCCCTGGTTTACCACTGAGCTTCGCTCCATGAAAGCCACTGGTAGGAGACTGGAGAGGCTTTATAAAAGAACCGGTAGGAGGCTGGAGAGGCTTTATAAAAGAACCGGTAGGAGGCTGGAGAGGCTTTATAAAAGAACTGGTAGGAGGCTGGAGAGGCTTTATAAAAGAACTGGTAGGAGGCTGGAGAGGATTTATAAAAGAACTGGTAGGAGGCTGGAGAGGCTTTATAAAAGAACTGGTAGGAGTCTGGAGAGGCTTTATAAAAGAACTGGTAGGAGGCTGGAGAGGCTTTATAAAAGAACTGGTAGGAGGCTGGAGAGGCTTTATAAAAGAACTGGTAGGAGGCTGGAGAGGATTTATAAAAGAACTGGTAGGAGGCTGGAGAGGCTTTATAAAAGAACTGGTAGGAGGCTGGAGAGGCTTTATAAAAGAACTGGTAGGAGGCTGGAGAGGCTTTATAAAAGAACTGGTAGGAGGCTGGAGAGGATTTATAAAAGAACTGGTAGGAGGCTGGAGAGGCTTTATAAAAGAACTGGTAGGAGGCTGGAGAGGATTTATAAAAGAACTGGTAGGAGGCTGGAGAGGCTTTATAAAAGAACTGGTAGGAGGCTGGAGAGGCTTTATAAAAGAACTGGCCTCACTGTCCACCAGCTGGCCTTCAAAGATCACATTACGGATTACAAGGAAGCTCTCTCCCAGGCCAGGACCCAGTACTACTCCACTCTGATTGGGTCTCAACAAAATCATCCCAGAGCACTGTTCTCTACTATCAACAGTCTACTCTCCCCTCGTACTGCCCCCCACCCCCAACCCCCCACCCTACTGCTGGCTCTGACCTCTGCTCCAAGTTCCATGACTTTTTTCAGGCCAAGGTTGACTCCATCCACCAGCAGCTTCTGGTTCTACCCTCCATCCCTCTAGGGTCTCTACCCTCCACCCCTCTAGGGTCTCTACCCTCCACCCCTCTAGGGTCTCTACCCTCCACCCCTCTAGGGTCTCTACCCTCCACCCCTCTAGGGTCTCCACCCTCCACCCCTCTAGGGTGTCTACCCTCCACCCCTCTAGAGTCTCTACCCTCCACCCCTCTAGAGTCTCTACCCTCCACCCCTCTAGGGTCTCCACCCTCCACCCCTCTAGGGTCTCTACCCTCCACCCCTCTAGAGTCTCTACCCTCCACCCCTCTAGGGTCTCTACCCTCCACCCCTCTAGGGTCTCTACCCTCCACCCCTCTAGGGTCTCTACCCTCCACCCCTCTAGGGTCTCTACCCTCCACCCCTCTAGGGTCTCCACCCTCCACCCCTCTAGGGTGTCTACCCTCCACCCCTCTAGAGTCTCTACCCTCCACCCCTCTAGAGTCTCTACCCTCCACCCCTCTAGGGTCTCCACCCTCCACCCCTCTAGGGTCTCTACCCTCCACCCCTCTAGAGTCTCTACCCTCCACCCCTCTAGGGTGTCTACCCTCCACCCCTCTAGAGTCTCTACCCTCCACCCCTCTAGGGTCCCTACCCTCCACCCCTCTAGAGTCTCTACCCTCCACCCCTCTAGGGTCTCCACCCTCCACCCCTCTAGGGTCTCCACCCTCCGCCCCTCTAGGGTCTCTACCCTCCACCCCTCTAGGGTCTCTACCCTCCACCCCTCTAGAGTGTCTACCTCAGGATGGCGCTTCCCCTGCCACGTGTCCCTCCTTCTCTTCTTTCACCCCAGTTGATGCTACTCAGATAACTGAGCTAGTCACCAAGGCCAAAGCCTCCACCTGCTCCCTTGACCCCATGCCCACTGCTTTGGTCACGGCCTGCCTATCTTCTGTCTGCCCTTCCATTGTGGACGTTGTCAATGCATCCCTTCTTTCTGGTTCTGGACCC
The DNA here is from genome assembly GCF_027409825.1 of Scomber japonicus. Taxonomy (NCBI): domain Eukaryota; kingdom Metazoa; phylum Chordata; class Actinopteri; order Scombriformes; family Scombridae; genus Scomber; species Scomber japonicus. The sequence continues at coordinate 207,827 of NC_070582.1, read as the reverse complement.
ATCAGTCTTAAAACTGCCTCTGTTACGCCCATCCTTAAGAAGGTGGGTTTGGACCCTGTGGACCTCAGCAACTATTGGCCAATCTCCAACCTGCCTGTTATCAGCAAGATCCTTGAAAAAGCGGTTTCTGCCCAGCTCCATCAACCCTGTCCGATAACGACCTGTATGAAACCTTTCAGGGTCCACCACAGCACAGAGACCCTGGTTAAGGCAGGTCCACCACAGCACAGAGACCCTGGGTAAGGCAGGTCCACCACAGCACAGAGACCCTGGTTAAGGCAGATCCACCACAGCACAGAGACCTTTGTCAAGATCACAATGACCTTCTGATTGCTGCTGGTTCTGGCTGCATCAGCATCCTGGTTCTGCTGGACCTGACGGCCGCTTTCGATACGGTCTCCCACTCAATCCTGCTCAACCGCCTTTCTACTCACCTTGGACTCACTGGTACCGCTCTATCCTGGTTCACTTCCTATCTATCCAACAGAAAACAGTTTGTTACCTTTAATGGATCCAGCTCCCACCCTGCCCCGGTTAACCACGGTGTGCCACAAGGTTCTGTACTTGGTCCCCTCCTCTTTACCATCTACATGGTCCCGCTCAGCCAGATCATCCACCACCATGGTTTGAATTTCCATTGCTACGCTGACGATACCCAACTCTATCTCAGCACATCACCTTCTACCCAGCTCCCTCCACAATCCCTCATCAACTGCCTGCATGACATAAAAGTCTGGATGACCACCAACCTGCTCAAACAGTCAGAAAACAGAACTCATGGTTGTTGCTCCACAAAGTAGAAGATCTTGTCCTCCTGGTTTACGGCTCCTGCATCTCGCTGTCCTCGGAGGTTCGTAATCTTGGTGTTATTTTGGACTCCACACTCTCATATGACACACACATTAAATCTGTCACCAAATCTGCCTTCTTCCACCTGAGGAACATTTCCAGACTCCGTCCTTCACTCTCTGACTCAGAGACCCTCATACCTGCATTCATCCTTCCTTCCATCCTTCCATCCTTCCTTCCTTCCTTTCCTTCATGCATTCATCACCTCACATCTGGACTATTGTAATGCCGTCCTGTTCGGGGTCCCCAATAAAACACTGGACAGGCTCCAACACGTCCAAAACTCAGCTGCCAGGGTTCTCACTGGAACCAAACCCTGGCAGCACATCACCCCCCCCCCCACCCACCCCACCCCCCCACATCACCCCCCCCCCCACACACACACTCAAACAGCTGCACTGGCTTCCAGTTAAGTTCCGCATCACTTTCAAACTTCTTCTTCTCAACTCAATGTTGAAAAGGCTTTTGCTAAATGTGTGTTCTTGTTATTGTGAAGCGACCTTGGGTTTTATGAAAGGTGCTTTACAAAATAAAGTTATTATTATTTTATTATTATGATGATGATGAAGGTGATGGTGAAGGTGATGAAGGTGATGGTGATGATGATGGTGATGGTGAGCTGACTGTGTGTCGTACAGTTAGAGGCTCAGTGATCATGTGATCAGAGAGCAGCCTCCTGATTGGCTGACAGCGTGAAATGAGGCGTGACGCTGATCTGAATTAAATCAGATAGGAGATGAGACTGGTGGGACTCAATCAGTGCCGCTCTGTGAAGCGTGTAAATCTAAAGATTCACTTCCAGATCTAAACATGCGTCAGATATAATATAATATAACATCATATTATCATATTATTATAACATTATAATAATATGATATAATAATCTCTGAGCTACGACCAGCTGCGGCGGTCTCTGACGTAACAACCCGGACATGGGAGGAGTTCAGTGAGGCCATGGAGAACAACTTCCAGACTGGACCACCATCCGGCGTCTCAGGAGGGGGGGGCAGTGCACCGTCAATACTGTGTACGGTGGGAGGTGGGGACCCCCTGATACGGGCCGTCTGGTCCCTGTATGACCGGTGTCAGAGCTTGGTCCACATCGCCGGTAATAAGTCGGACTTGTTTCCAGTGAGGGTTGGACTCCGCCAGGGCTGCCCTTTGTCACCGATCCTGTTCATAATCTTTATGGACAGGATTTCTAGGAGCAGCCAGGGTGTGGAGGGGGTCCGGTTTGGTGACCTCAGGATTGGGTCACTGCTTTTTGCAGATGATGTGGTCCTGTTGGCTTCATCTTCTCAGTTTGTGACTGTAGGAAAATAAATTAGCTTCCTGTTGCTGCTCTGCAGACCTGCTGAGTGTCTGTGAAGCTCAGAGGTTATCATTATACTAATTATATATATATATATATATATATATATATATAAAATAATAATTATATATATAATTATATAAAATCAAAATAAAGGCCACAATTATAAATTATATATCTCAGGTTCATTAAAAAGGAAACTTAATAAAATAAACACAAAAAAAGTTGAAAAGTTTTTATTATAAATAAAAATTCATTCAAGTGAAACTTTAAAGCTGATTTTAAAGTTTCACTTAAATTTACATGTTATTAATTTATTAATTTAAATCTAAATAAAACTATGCTGCTGCAGGTCCGGAGGGTCAGTGAACGCCACACCTGCAGGTCCGGAGGGTCAGTGAAGGCCGCACCTGCAGGTCCGAGGGTCCGGAGGGTCAGTGAACGCCACACCTGCAGGTCCGGAGGGTCAGTGAACGCCACACCTGCAGGTCTGGAGGGTCCGGAGGGTCAGTGAACGCCACACCTGCAGGTCCGGAGGGTCAGTGAACGCCACACCTGCAGGTCCGGAGGGTCAGTGAACGCCACACCTGCAGGTCCGGAGGGTCAGTGAACGCCACACCTGCAGGTCTGGAGGGTCCGGAGGGTCAGTGAACGCCACACCTGCAGGTCTGGAGGGTCCGGAGGGTCAGTGAACGCCACTCCTGCAGGTCTGGAGGGTCCGGAGGGTCAGTGAACGCCACTCCTGCAGGTCTGGAGGGTCCGGAGGGTCAGTGAACGCCACACCTGCCGGTCCGGAGGGTCAGTGAACGCCGCACCTGCAGGTCCGGAGGGTCCAGAGGGTCAGTGAACGCCACACCTACAGGTCCGGAGGGTCAGTGAACGCCACACCTGCAGGTCCGGAGGGTCAGTGAACGCCACACCTGCCGGTCCGGAGGGTCAGTGAACGCCACACCTACAGGTCCAGACCATCCTGAGAAGCCGACGGCACCAAGTCCAGGTTCAGGTTCTGGTTCTGGTTCTGGTTCAGGCCCAGGTTTCCTTGACTGCGAGAGCGAGTCAGCAGCAGAGCGTAACGCTGTGACCTCCGACCCCGAGAGAGATCTGAAGCGGTGGCGCTGAACGCGTCTCTGCAGCCGCTCCAGTACTGAGACGCCGTCTTACCGTAATAATCTCTGATGGTCGGGTTCGCATCTGGAAACATGAATATAATATTATTTAAGGTGGACTGACTCACTGTAGTTGTTGAGGAGGATGTGGGGGAGGTATTTAAGGTGGACTGACTCACTGTAGTTGTTGAGGGGGATGTGGGGGAGGTATTTAAGGTGGACTGACTCACTGTAGTTGTTGTGGAGGATGTGGGGGAGGTATTTAAGGTGGACTGACTCACTGTAGTTGTTGAGGAGGATGTGGGGGAGGTATTTAAGGTGGACTGACTCACTGTAGTTGTTGAGGAGGATGTGGGGGAGGTATTTAAGGTGGACTGACTCACTGTAGTTGTTGTGGGGGATGTGGGGGAGGTATTTAAGGTGGACTGACTCACTGTAGTTGTTGTGGAGGATGTGGGGGAGGTATTTAAGGCGGACTGACTCACTGTAGTTGTTGAGGAGGATGTGGGGGAGGTATTTAAGGTGGACTGACTCACTGTAGTTGTTGAGGAGGATGTGGGGGAGGTATTTAAGGCGGACTCACTCACTGTAGTTGTTGAGGGGGAGGTATTTAAGGTGGACTGACTCACTGTAGTTGTTGAGGAGGATGTGGGGGAGGTATTTAAGGCGGACTGACTCACTGTAGTTGTTGAGGGGGAGGTATTTAAGGTGGACTGACTCACTGTAGTTGTTGAGGGGGAGGTATTTAAGGTGGACTGACTCACTGTAGTTGTTGAGGAGGATGTGGGGGAGGTATTTAAGGTGGACTGACTCACTGTAGTTGTTGAGGGGGATGTGGGGGAGGTATTTAAGGTGGACTGACTCACTGTAGTTGTTGTGGAGGATGTGGGGGAGGTATTTAAGGTGGACTGACTCACTGTAGTTGTTGAGGAGGATGTGGGGGGGGGGGTATTTAAGGTGGACTGACTCACTGTAGTTGTTGAGGAGGATGTGGGGGGGGGTATTTAAGGTGGACTGACTCACTGTAGTTGTTGTGGAGGATGTGGGGGAGGTATTTAAGGTGGACTGACTCACTGTAGTTGTTGAGGAGGATGTGGGGGAGGTATTTAAGGTGGACTGACTCACTGTAGTTGTTGAGGGGGATGTGGGGGAGGTATTTAAGGTGGACTGACTCACTGTAGTTGTTGAGGAGGATGTGGGGGAGGTATTTAAGGTGGACTGACTCACTGTAGTTGTTGAGGAGGATGTGGACGATGTGCTGGTGGCCGTGAATGGAGGCGAGGTGCAGAGCTGTGTAACCCTGGAAACAGATGAATTTATTGAAAGTGATATCACATTAACCGTCTTTCACTAATAAACGAATGAATGAATGAATGAATGAATAAATGAATGAATGAATGAATGAATGAATGAATGAACGAATGAATGAATGAATAAATGAATAAATGAATGAATGAATGAATGAATGAATGAATGAATGAATGAATAAAAGAGACTTGCCCCCTTCAGACAGGCGGTCCGTCAGCAGCGGGAGACAAACACATCAAACATGAGACTGAAGTGAACGAACTGAAATCAAACTTAATGACTAAACTTCATGACTGACTCACGTGCTGAAGAGACGAAGACACGGGGACGAAGACATGAAGAGAAATGGAGTTAAAACATTTTCATACATTCATTCAGTAACCCTAACCCTTATTCCTTCGTTTATTACAAACTGACATCAATGAAACAGATAAAAGCTTAAAGACAAGAATCTGCTGTAATGAGGTTCAGGTCATGTGATCATGTGACTGTAATGAGGTTCAGGTCATGTGACTGTAATGAGGTTCAGGTCATGTGACTGTAATGAGGTTCAGGTCATGTGACTGTAATGAGGTTCAGGTCATGTGACTGTAATGAGGTTCAGGTCATGTGATCATGTGACTGTAATGAGGTTCAGGTCATGTGATCATGTGACTGTAATGAGGTTCAGGTCATGTGACTGTAATGAGGTTCAGGTCATGTGACTGTAATGAGGTTCAGGTCATGTGATCATGTGACTGTAATGAGGTTCA
>NC_070582.1:182500-195000 GCF_027409825.1 Scomber japonicus | reverse complement strand
CACTAACCCTAACCCTCTACATGCTGCTCATTACTAACACTAACCCTCTACATGCTGCTCATCACTAACACTAACCCTCTACATGCTGCTCATCACTAACCCTAACCCTCTACATGCTGCTCATCACTAACCCTAACCCTCTACATGCTGCTCATTACTAACCCTAACCCTCTACATGCTGCTCATCACTAACCCTAAAGCCCAATTTCCACTGAGTCCGGCAGCGGCGCGTTACAGCTGCGCCGCGGTCACCGGAGCTGATAGGTAACACTATAATCAATGAGAGTATCTCCACTGGGAACGTTTCAGCAGCGTGTCAGCAACGTCTCAGCAGCGGCTCCCGCGCCGCAGCGCTATCTATAGGTAGCATTTCTATTTTTGACGGAGCCGTTGCCAACTCGCGACAAGCTCAACAGAGCAGATTGCACCAGACAGGAAGTCCGACACTGAATCAGCAAAATAAAACTTCCGTTTTTCAAAATAAAACAACCCGTGCAGCCTCCCGATCGTATTTCAGCAACAAACAGGAATAAAACAGTCAGATAAAGACTCCATCTAGCTACGTAGCCTACTGACAGATGGGATAAGTACATAAATCAAAGAAAATTACCAAATCAACCAAAATTGAGCAAGTTAACAAAACCGGGCCATTTAGTTGTGCTGCTACTACAGTAATTACTGTAGACTAAAGGCTCTCGTTCGGGTTTGATTGTGCTGCCGTAATTACTGTATTAACAGTGCAACGTCATTTTAAAAGGCAGCTTTCTCTCCCAGAGCATGCTCCGCTCCGCTGCTGTAACGCTCCCGGTGTGAGTTGACGCCGGGCAGAGGACGGAGCTAAACCGTAGCACAGCCGTTCCGCGCCGCTGACGGACCCAGTGGAAATCCCCAGTAACCCTAACCCTCTACATGCTGCTCATCACTAACCCTAACCCTCTACATGCTGCTCATCACTAACCCTCTACATGCTGCTCATCACTAACCCTAACCCTCTACATGCTGCTCATCACTAACCCTAACCCTCTACATGCTGCTCATCACTAACCCTAACCCTCTACATGCTGCTCATCACTAACCCTCTACATGCTGCTCATCACTAACCCTAACCCTCTACATGCTGCTCATCACTAACCCTAACCCTCTACATGCTGCTCATCACTAACACTAACCCTCTACATGCTGCTCATCACTAACCCTAACCCTCTACATGCTGCTCATCACTAACCCTAACCCTCTACATGCTGCTCATCACTAACCCTAACCCTCTACATGCTGCTCATCACTAACCCTCTACATGCTGCTCATCACTAACCCTCTACATGCTGCTCATCACTAACCCTCTACATGCTGCTCATCACTAACCCTAACCCTCTACATGCTGCTCATCACTAACCCTCTACATGCTGCTCATCACTAACCCTCTACATGCTGCTCATCACTAACCCTAACCCTCTACATGCTGCTCATCACTAACCCTAACCCTCTACATGCTGCTCATCACTAACCCTCTACATGCTGCTCATCACTAACCCTCTACATGCTGCTCATCACTAACCCTCTACATGCTGCTCATCACTAACCCTCTACATGCTGCTCATCACTAACCCTAACCCTCTACATGCTGCTCATCACTAACCCTAACCCTCTACATGCTGCTCATCACTAACCCTCTACATGCTGCTCATCACTAACCCTAACCCTCTACATGCTGCTCATCACTAACCCTAACCCTCTACATGCTGCTCATCACTAACCCTCTACATGCTGCTCATCACTAACCCTCTACATGCTGCTCATCACTAACCCTAACCCTCTACATGCTGCTCATCACTAACCCTAACCCTGACCCTCTACATGCTGCTCATCACTAACCCTCTACATGCTGCTCATCACTAACCCTCTACATGCTGCTCATCACTAACCCTAACCCTTTACATGCTGCTCATCACTAACCCTAACCCTCTACATGCTGCTCATCACTAACCCTCTACATGCTGCTCATCACTAACCCTAACCCTCTACATGCTGCTCATCACTAACCCTAACCCTAACCCTCTACATGCTGCTCATCACTAACCCTAACCCTCTACATGCTGCTCATCACTAACCCTAACCCTCTACATGCTGCTCATCACTAACCCTAACCCTCTACATGCTGCTCATCACTAACCCTAACCCTAACCCTCTACATGCTGCTCATCACTAACCCTAACCCTCTACATGCTGCTCATCACTAACCCTAACCCTCTACATGCTGCTCATCACTAACCCTCTACATGCTACTCATCACTAACCCTAACCCTCTACATGCTGCTCATCACTAACCCTAACCCTCTACATGCTGCTCATCACTAACCCTAACCCTAACCCTCTACATGCTGCTCATCACTAACCCTAACCCTCTACATGCTGCTCATCACTAACCCTCTACATGCTGCTCATCACTAACCCTAACCCTCTACATGCTGCTCATCACTAACCCTAACCCTCTACATGCTGCTCATCACTAACACTAACCCTCTACATGCTGCTCATCACTAACCCTAACCCTCTACATGCTGCTCATCACTAACCCTAACCCTCTACATGCTGCTCATCACTAACCCTAACCCTCTACATGCTGCTCATCACTAACCCTCTACATGCTGCTCATCACTAACCCTCTACATGCTGCTCATCACTAACCCTCTACATGCTGCTCATCACTAACCCTCTACATGCTGCTCATCACTAACCCTAACCCTCTACATGCTGCTCATCACTAACACTAACCCTTTACATGCTGCTCATCACTAACCCTAACCCTCTACATGCTACTCATCACTAACCCTAACCCTCTACATGCTGCTCATCACTAACCCTAACCCTCTACATGCTGCTCATCACTAACCCTAACCCTAACCCTCTACATGCTGCTCATCACTAACCCTAACCCTCTACATGCTGCTCATCACTAACCCTAACCCTAACCCTCTACATGCTGCTCATCACTAACCCTAACCCTCTACATGCTGCTCATCACTAACCCTCTACATGCTGCTCATCACTAACCCTAACCCTCTACATGCTACTCATCACTAACCCTAACCCTCTACATGCTGCTCATCACTAACACTAACCCTTTACATGCTGCTCATCACTAACCCTCTACATGCTGCTCATCACTAACCCTAACCCTCTACATGCTGCTCATCACTAACCCTAACCCTCTACATGCTGCTCATCACTAACCCTAACCCTCTACATGCTGCTCATCACTAACCCTCTACATGCTGCTCATCACTAACCCTAACCCTCTACATGCTGCTCATCACTAACCCTAACTCTCTACATGCTGCTCATCACTAACCCTAACCCTCTACATGCTGCTCATCACTAACCCTAACCCTCTACATGCTGCTCATCACTAACCCTAACCCTCTACATGCTGCTCATCACTAACCCTAACTCTCTACATGCTGCTCATCACTAACCCTAACCCTCTACATGCTGCTCATCACTAACACTAACCCTTTACATGCTGCTCATCACTAACCCTCTACATGCTGCTCATCACTAACCCTAACCCTCTACATGCTGCTCATCACTAACCCTAACCCTCTACATGCTGCTCATCACTAACCCTAACCCTCTACATGCTGCTCATCACTAACCCTAACCCTCTACATGCTGCTCATCACTAACCCTAACCCTCTACATGCTGCTCATCACTAACCCTAACCCTCTACATACTGCTCATCACTAACCCTAACCCTCTACATGCTGCTCATCACTAACCCTCTACATGCTGCTCATCACTAACCCTAACCCTCTACACGCTGCTCATCACTAACCCTAACCCTCTACATGCTGCTCATCACTAACCCTAACCCTCTACATGCTGCTCATCACTAACCCTCTACATGCTGCTCATCACTAACCCTAACCCTCTACATGCTGCTCATCACTAACCCTAACCCTCTACATGCTGCTCATCACTAACCCTAACCCTCTACATGCTGCTCATCACTAACCCTAACTCTCTACATGCTGCTCATCACTAACCCTAACCCTCTACATGCTGCTCATCACTAACACTAACCCTTTACATGCTGCTCATCACTAACCCTCTACATGCTGCTCATCACTAACCCTAACCCTCTACATGCTGCTCATCACTAACCCTTTACATGCTGCTCATCACTAACCCTAACCCTCTACATGCTGCTCATCACTAACCCTAACCCTCTACATGCTGCTCATCACTAACCCTAACCCTCTACATGCTGCTCATCACTAACCCTAACCCTCTACATGCTGCTCATCACTAACCCTAACCCTCTACATGCTGCTCATCACTAACCCTAACCCTCTACATGCTGCTCATCACTAACCCTCTACATGCTGCTCATCACTAACCCTCTACATGCTGCTCATCACTAACCCTCTACATGCTGCTCATCACTAACCCTAACCCTACCGAACCCTGACTCGGTGGGGGGGCCGCCGGGGTCACGAGAGGTCAACCCGGCCCTCGGTGGGGGGGCCGCCGGGGTCAGCAGACAGGAAGTCTCAGCTCAGCAGGTTCGGGTTACTGAGACTAACCCAGAACCAGAACCAGTTGCTCTGACCCGACACAACTCAGAACTATTGATGACTGAACTATTGATGACTTTGTGACTCACCCTCCTGGATTCGCTCCTCAGAGACAGGCGGTCCGACCCGAGGACCGGGTCTGCAGCTAGACCCGGTTTCTGAGGCCCTGCTGGACTTGCTGCTGGTTCTGGACCTGCTGCTGGTTCTGGACCTGCTGCTGGTTCTGGACTCACTGCTGGTTCTGGACCTGCTGGTTCTGGACTCACTGCTGGTTCTGGACCCGCTGCTGGTTCTGGACCTGCTGCTGGTTCGGGACCTGCTGGTTCTGGACTCACTGCTGGTTCTGGACCTGCTGGTTCTGGACTCGCTGCTGGTTCTGGACCCACTGCTGGTTCTGGACCCACTGCTGGTTCTGGACCTGCTGGTTCTGGACTCACTGCTGGTTCTGGACCTGCTGCTGGTTCTGGACCTGCTGGTTCTGGACTCGCTGCTGGTTCTGGACCTGCTGGTTCTGGACCTGCTGTTTCTGGACTCACTGCTGGTTCTGGACCTGCTGCTGGTTCTGGACCTGCTGGTTCTAGACCCGCTGCTGGTTCTGGACTCGCTGCTGGTTCTGGACTCGCTGCTGGTTCTGGACTCGCTGCTGGTTCTAGACCCGCTGCTGGTTCTGGACTCGCTGCTGGTTCTGGACTCGCTGCTGGTTCTAGACTCGCTGCTGGTTCTGGACTCGCTGCTGGTTCTGGACTCGCTGCTGGTTCTGGACTCATAGTTCTGGTCTGTAGAACCCAGAAGAATAAAAAGTCTTAATTCCATCTACCTGTCCTCATCTATCTGTCCTCATCTACCTGTCCTCCATCTACCTGTCCTCCATCTACCTGTCCTCCATCTACCTGTCCTCCATCTATCTGTCCTCACCTACCTGTCCTCATCTACCTGTCCTCCATCTACCTGTCCTCCATCTACCTGTCCTCCATCTACCTGTCCTCATCTACCTGTCCTCCATCTATCTGTCCTCCATCTACCTGTCCTCCATCTACCTGTCCTCATCTACCTGTCCTCATCTACCTGTCCTCCATCTATCTGTCCTCATCTACCTGTCCTCCATCTACCTGTCCTCCATCTACCTGTCCTCCATCTATCTGTCCTCCATCTACCTGTCCTCCATCTACCTGTCCTCCATCTACCTGTCCTCATCTACCTGTCCTCATCTACCTGTCCTCCATCTACCTGTCCTCCATCTACCTGTCCTCCATCTACCTGTCCTCCATCTACCTGTCCTCATCTATCTGTCCTCATCTACCTGTCCTCCATCTATCTGTCCTCCATCTACCTGTCCTCCTCTACCTGTCCTCCATCTACCTGTCCTCATCTACCTGTCCTCCATCTATCTGTCCTCATCTACGTGTCCTCCATCTACCTGTCCTCCATCTATCTGTCCTCATCTACGTGTCCTCCATCTACCTGTCCTCCATCTATCTGTCCTCCATCTACCTGTCCTCATCTACCTGTCCTCCATCTACCTGTCCTCCATCTACCTGTCCTCCATCTACCGGTCCTCCATCTTCATCTTCACACTGATGATGAATATTCCTCTGCTGCTAACAAACATCAGCAGCAGTTTAACATCTGAGTCCCAAGAGAGCTAATTATATAGAAACTGTTACTGTGTCCCACATACACACATCTATCTATCTATCTATCTATCTATCCATCTATCTATCTATCTATCTATCTATCTATCTATCTATCTATCTATCTATCTATCCATCTATCCATCTATCTATCTATCTATCTATCTATCTATCTATCCATATATCCATCCATCCATCCATCCATGTATCCATCCATGTATCCATCCATCCGTCCATCCATGTATCCATCTATCCATCTATCCATCTATCCATCTATCTACCACTAGAGGGCCCCAACGACCACTGGAGGGTCCCAACGATCACTGGAGGGCCCCAACAACCACTGGAGGGTCCCAACAATCACTAGAGGGCCCCAACAACCACTGGAGGGTCCCAACAATCACTAGAGGGCCCCAACAACCACTGGAGGGCCCCAACAACCACTGGAGGGCCCCAACAACCACTGGAGGGTCCCAACAATCACTAGAGGGCCCCAACAACCACTAGAGGGTCCCAACAATCACTAGAGGGTCCCAACGATCACTGGAGGGCCCCAACAACCACTGGAGGGCCCCAACAATCACTAGAGGGCCCCAACAATCACTAGAGGGCCCCAACGATCACTGGAGGGCCCCAACAATCACTAGAGGGTCCCAACGACCACTGGAGGGCCCCAACGATCATTGGAGGGCACCAACGACCACTAGAGTGTCCCAACGACCACTGGAGGGTCCCAACGACCACTGGAGGGCCCCAACGATCACTAGAGGGCCCCAACGACCACTAGAGGGTCCCAACGATCACTGGAGGGTACCAACGATCACTGGAGGGCCCCAACAATCACTGGAGGGCCCCAACGACCACTAGAGAGCCCCAACGACCACTACAGTGTCCCAACGACCACTGGAGGGCTCCTAACCCTAACCCTAACCCTAACCCAACGACCACTAGAGTGTCCCAACGACCACTGGAGGGTCCCAACGACCACTGGAGGGTCCCAACGACCACTGGAGGGCCCCAACGATCACTGGAGGGCCCCAACGATCACTGGAGGGCCCCAACGACCACTAGAGTGTCCCAACGACCACTGGAGGGCCCCAATGATCACTAGAGGGCCCCAACGATCACTGGAGGGCCCCAACGATCACTGGAGGGCCCCAACGACCACTAGAGTGTCCCAATGACCACTGGAGGGTCCCAACGACCACTGGAGGGCCCCAACGATCGCTGGAGGGCCCCAACGACCACTGGAGGGCCCCAACGACCACTGGAGGGCCCCAACGACCACTGGAGGGCCCCAACGACCACTAGAGTGTCCCAACGACCACTGGAGGGCCCCAACGATCACTGGAGGGTCCCAACGACCACTGGAGGGCCCCAACGACCACTAGAATGTCCCAACGACCACTGGAGAGCCCCAACGATCACTGGAGGGCCCCAACGACCACTTAAGTGTCCCAACGACCACTGGAGGGCCCCAACGACCACTGGAGGGCCCCAACGACCACTAGAGTGTCCCAATGACCACTGGAGGGTCCCAACGACCACTGGAGGGCCCCAACGACCACTAGAGTGTCCCAATGACCACTAGAGTGTCCCAATGACCACTGGAGGGTCCCAACGACCACTGGAGGGCCCCAACGACCACTAGAGTGTCCCAATGACCACTGGAGGGTCCCAACGACCACTGGGGGGCCCCAACAATCACTGGAGGGCCCCAACGATCACTGGGGGGCCCCAACGATCACTGGAGGGCCCCAACGACCACTGGAGGGTCCCAACGATCACTGGAGGGTCCCAACGACCACTGGAGGGTCCCAAAGACCACTGGAGGGCCCCAACGACCACTGGGGGGTCCCAACGATCACTGGGGGGTCCCAACGATCACTGGAGGGCCCCAACGATCACTGGGGGGCCCCACATGTTAGTTTTACAGGATTTCTTGGTGATGATCTGATGTCCAACATGTTTGTGTCTGGGCTCATCAGAGACACAGCAACGCTTTCTGTCAGCAGCAGCTTTAATTGGTGCTGCTGCCTGTCACCGTGCCGACTGTCACCGTGCCGACTGTCACCGTGCCGACTGTCACCGTGCCGACCATCAAAGAGCCTAAACGGCGCGTACAGAACACGAATGAAGACGTGTCAGCTGCGTGATGAGAGGACACGCTTTACTTTGTGTTTAATGGCAGATTTAAAGATGCTTTATTAAAATAAAAGTCTTTTATCTTCAGCTCATATTCAAACCACATTACCGTCAAAATAAAAGTCTTTTATCTTCAGCTCATATTCAAACCACATTACCGTCAAAATAAAAGTCTTTTATCTTCAGCTCATATTCAACCCACATTACTTCAGATTCTTTTCTCAGTTCATTCAAGGAGCTGCACAGGAAGTCTCTCATTATGACTTTCCCTCTGCCTCTAAAGAAGAGAGAGAATTTATTCTATTAACAATAATTAATAATTAATAATAATTAATAATAATGACCCTAACCCTCACAGATAATATGAAGTCATCTGATTCACCTGGGCCTCAACACAACGCTCATGTGAAGGTTTGTTGTGTTAAAAACAAATAAATAAATAAATAAATACTTTAATAATAAATAATAATATAAATAAATAATAAAATAAAAAATAAATAATAAATAAATAAATACTTTAATAATAAATAATAAATAAAATAAATAATAATAAGATGTTTACAAGTTTCTGACGATGTAAGAAAAAAAAGAATCTGTCAGGAAGGGAAAAGATGAAACGCTGACACGAATATTTAAATCAGCTCAACGAATAATTACACACTGAGAGGAGGAGGAGGAGGAGGAGGAGGAGGAGGAGGAGGAGGAGAGGAGAGGAGGAGGAGGAGGAGGAGGAGGAGGAGGAGGAGAGGAGGAGGAGGAGAGGAGGAGGAGAGGAGGAGGAGGAGGGGAGAAGAGGAGGAGGAGGAGGAGAGGAGAGGAGGAGGAGGAGAGAAGAGGAGAAGTGGAGGAGGAGGGGGAGAGGAGGAGGACAGGAGGAGGAGGAGGAGGAGGAGGAGGGGGAGAGGAGGAGGAGGAGAGGAAGAGAGGAGGAGGAGGAGGAGGAGGAGGAGGAGGAGGAGGAGGAGGAGGAGGAGGGGAGAAGAGGAGAAGTGGAGGAGGAGGAGGAGGAGAGGAGAGGAGAGGAGAGGAGGAGAGGAGGAGGAGGAGGAGGAGGAGAGGAGAGGAGGAGGAGGAGGAGGAGAAGGAGGAGGAGAGGAAAGGAGAGGAGAGGAGAGGAGAGTGGAGAAGAGGAGAAGTGGAGGAGGAGGAGGGGGGAGGAGGAGGAGGAGGAGGAGGGAGGGGAGAAGAGGAGAAGAGGAGGAGGAGGAGGAGAGGAAGAGAGGAGGAGAGAGGAGGAGGAGGAGAGGAGAGAGGAGGAGGAGGAGGAGGAGGAGGAGAAGAGGAGGAGGAGGAGAGAAGGAGGAGGAGGAGGAGGAGGAGGAGGAGGAGGAGAGGAGAGAGGAGGAGGAGGAGGAGAGGAGATGAGGAGCGAGAGGACGAGGACAGGAGGAGGAGGAAAGGTGGAGGAGGGGAGGAGGTCACATGATAAAAGGTACTCACCTCCTCCTGATTATATATATATATATAAATGGACTAAGATGAACAAATTTAGATTTTAATAAAGAGCTACGTTTGGGATTGTCACTATTATATGTTATACTTCATTATTATGATAATGTTTTGCTATATTAGAACCCTTCTGTCTGTTAACAGAGCATCAGAGGAGGAGAGGAGGAGGAGAGGAGAGGAGAGGAGAGGACAGGAGGAGGAGGAGGAGGAGGAGGAGGAGGAGGGGAGAAGAGGAGGAGGAGGAGGATAATGTTTTGCTATATTAGAACCCTTCTGTCTGTTAACATAGAACCTAACCCTGTGTTTACCTTTCCTCTTGCTTCCCTCTGTGTTTAGAACAATACTGGAAAAGATGGGCCTGGAGGGGGAGGTCCGGCCCCACCGCGGGGGGGGAGGTCCGGCCCCACCGCGGGGGGGGAGGTCCGGCCCCACCGCGGGGGGGGAGGTCCGGCCCCACCGCGGGGGGGGGAGGTCCGGCCCCACCGCGGAGGGGGGAGGTCCGGCCCCACCAGGCCAAAAAAGAAGTGGTGATTTTATGTTAATGTTATAATTGTTACACGTCTATTCCATTTAGTATTTACAACTTCAGTACCATTTATAACAGGGTTAACAAACGGCATAAAGTGCTACTGTTCAGGAAGAACAAGGGATTACATATTTTCTTTTATTATCAAGTGATGAAACATTTCACTATTTACAAAAATTACATCAGAAATAACTATTTAGAGATTATTATTATTTTATTATTCTTTCTCTTGTGTGTTTTCCTTCTTTCTTTCTTGTGTGTTTTCCTTCTTTCTTCTCCTTTCCTTCTTTCTTCTCCTTTCCTTCTTTCTTCTCCTTTCCTTCTTTCTTCTCCTTTCCTTCTTTCTTCTCCTTTCCTTTATTCTTCTCCTTTCTTCTCTCTTATAATTTTGTCAGCTTTTTCACCGTCTTTTCGGTCGAGGCGTCTTTCTCGTCTTATGGGCGGGAACAGCTGGTGACGCAACCAGGAAATGCCTCGAAGGCTAGACCGTCTCATTTAACAACGGTTGATGCATCCTTCGGAGGTTCCTCAAGGCTGCATCCTTCGGAGGTTCCTCAAGGCTGCATCCTTCGAAGGCTGCAAAGGCCGCGTCCTTCGAGGATGCAGCCTCGCAGTTGGGACCAGATTGGGACACAGCCTATGTTCCCCGATCGCGGCTAACTCCGCTGTTAGCTCCGCTGTTAGCTCGGCGGCTAACTCCGCTGTTAGCTCGGCGGCTAACTCGGCTGTTAGCTCGGCGGCTAACTCCGCTGTTAGCTCCGCTGTTAGCTCGGCGGCTAACTCCGCTGTTAGCTCCGCTGTTAGCTCGGCGGCAAACTCCGCTGTTAGCTCGGCGGCTAACTGCGCTGTTAGCTCGGCGGCTAACTCAGCTAACTGGCTAACTGTAGACGGGATCATCCCTATGTTCCCCGGTCACAACATTTTAGTTGTACTTTAATTATAGCCGACAATTTAAAGACTTTGAATAACTTACCAAGAGACCCAGAACTTGTTCTTCCAAAGCTCTCATGCAGGCTTCTGGAAACTTCCCTTGTGCTGCTCTACTGCGCATGCGCACTGCCGAACCTCTGCTAACCCTAACCCTAACCTCTGCTAACCCTAACCCTAACCTCTGCTAACCCTAACCCTAACCTCTGCTAACCCTAACCCTTAACTCCAGGAACAGAAGTCCAGTTTACTCAGATGAACTTAGTTTTAAACCTCTTTACGGAAAAATGAGTACATACTTATATTTCATGAGTTAAATCAACAGGACAGGGACAGATACGTAAAGTACACTATTATAATTTAAGCAAGCACAGTTATTACCTTTTAGAGTGTGTGTGAGTGTGTGTGTGTGTGTGTGTGTGTGTGTATGTGTGTGTGTGTGTGTGTGTGTGTGTGTGTGTGTGTGTGTGTAAATGTGTGAGTGTGTGTGTGTGAGTGCTCCCAGCTCATAGAGTGTGTGTGTGTGTGTGTGTGTGTGTGAGAGTGTGTGTGTGAGTGTGTGTGTAAATGTGTGTGTGTGTGAGTGTGTGTGTAAATGTGTGTGTGTGTGTGTGTGTGTGTGTGTGTGTGTAAATGTGTGTGTGTGTGTGTGTGAGAGAGAGTGTGTGTGTGTGTAAATGTGTGTGTGTGTATGTGTGTGTGTGTGTGTGAGTGTGTAAATGTGTGTGTGTGTGTGTGTGTGTGTGTGTAAATGTGTGTGTGTGAGTGTGTGTGTGTAACCTCACCTGTTCATCCAGGTGAAACACGCAGCGATGACATCATCACAAACAGACTCCAGCGTGTTTCTGTTGTTTTCAGAGAAGAAGAACGATCAGACTCTGCTGCC
Source organism: Scomber japonicus (assembly GCF_027409825.1). Classification (NCBI taxonomy): domain Eukaryota; kingdom Metazoa; phylum Chordata; class Actinopteri; order Scombriformes; family Scombridae; genus Scomber; species Scomber japonicus. The sequence continues at coordinate 182,861 of NC_070582.1, read as the reverse complement.
CGGAGGAAGTCTAATTATAGCCCTCACTAATCAGATTAGTGTGTGTGTGTGTGTGTGTGTGTGTGTGTGTGTGTGTGTGTGTGTGTGTGTGTGTGTGAGAGTGTGAGTGTGTGTGTGTGTGTGTGTGTGTGTGACCTCTCCTGAGCACAAACACACCTCAGCTGTTTGTGCATCATGTGTTTATGTGTTTAATGGTCGACATGATGAGCACGAAAAAAAAATCAGTTAAAATTAGTTTTAAGACTGAATGCTCCTGAAAATGTCAAATGGTGTAACCACAAAATGTCAAATGGTGTAACCGCAAAATGTCAAATGGTGTAACCACAAAATGTCAAATGGTGTAACCACAAAATGTCAAATG